>NW_017670721.1:258498-277436 GCF_001879085.1 Nicotiana attenuata | reverse complement strand
TATATATATATATATATATATATATATATATATATATATATATATATATATATATATATATATATATATATATATATATATATATATTCGTGCCAAAAACATGATCGTCCAAAGTGGGACTTGAACTGCCAGTTCACTTGTAGAGGTGCACATAATAATTAATACACCTATATGAATTTTTAAGCATGGGTGCACACACATATATTTAAATAATTTTAAATAATATAATATTATTATACATGATTTAAGGAAAGGAGTACGGGTTCACGCGAACCCATACTCCTTAAGCTACATATGCCCCTGCCTATAGGTAATAGGTTCAAGCTGTGGAATCAGCCGGACATCGATACTTGTATCAGGTGCATCCTTTTCCCATACTTTGTGTCAACACAGAATACTTTGTGCATCAAGCTGTCATTTTGTTACACTGATTAGCGAATCATTATTGCATTTTAACTTGGTATAAATAAGTTATTTAATTTTTAAGTTACCATATTAGACTTGTTATAGACAATTACATGTGATTGTAACTTATTGTAAAAAAAAATTCTTTTTTTTGGTTTCCTACCCGGTGTTCGGTATTCGCATTGGAGCCCGATTATATCCGAATTCGCACCGCGTAGGGCCCCATTCGGGTGAAGCGCTCCCTACCAAGGATTTTTCCATACCCAGGGCTTGAACTCGAGACCTCTGGTTAAGGGAAGAGCAGCCACATCTGCTGCACCACATCCTTTGGTGGTAATTTATGGGAGAATTGCACATAAGTACAACTCATAGACACACATTGCAACTGAGTAGCCCAGTTATAACTTTGCAAATCTATAGCCCAAAGGTAATAGGCCCAAATCTGAAAAACCCAGCATTTTTTGACGCAACCAGCAGTTCTTGCGGTCAATGCTATTCAACATTCCTATTGTTGAGGAGAGCTTCTGTATTTATCTTCTACCAAAATCAGTGTTTTCTATTAACTTTATGAGACAATTAATAAAAATATATTTAAATATAAAAAGAGAAAGAAAAAAAAAGAATTGGTAGCTTTTTTCCCTTTGTCAGAGGCAGAGAATTTGCTAGGTTTTAATTAAATAGTTATTAAATATATAGTATATGAATATAAAAGTAGAAGAACTCGATTAAATAATTAGCAAAATATACATTCAAATATAAAGAAACAAATAAAAATAAATTTGACAGCTTTTTGCCTTGTCAACGGTATAACAGATGGTAATTCCTTCTCATAAACACATCATTGCTAGATTTCAATTTTTTATTTTTTTTCCTTCAATGGTGCCACTAATAGAGTTAGAATAAGTTAAAAACAAACAAAGGAGGTTGTCCAGCTCGAGAAAACTAAGAAAACATACAAAAATTTAATTTTGTCTTTCTACATTCTTATACACTGGTATATACATAATTATACAAAATTATACACACTTATACATATTTATCGACTTGGTATAATAGTGTATAAGAGATGTTTACATACCCATATACACTATTATGCAATATTATACATTGTTATACAAATGAATCCTATCAATGGAGCTTCACAAGTTTTCTTCTTCTTTCTTGAGCTCTTACTGAAATTTGACTTAAATCTAACTCAAATCAGCTCTAAATCACTTCAAATTTAAGCTTTGAACTCCTCTTGATGTTTCCAATCAATTAGAACAACACACAATCATGTTTTCAAGCAAACCCAATAACACCCATTTCAAAATTAATCTCAAATCTTAGATCTAAGTGTGCTTTCAAACCCAAAATCTCAGATATGGTTCAAACTTAAAGCTTCAGCCTTCAATGGATTTTTTTTTTTAATCAATCAAATTTTAAATTTGAGAAACTTGAGCTCCAATAATGGAGGTTTTATGATTATATACACTTGACCGAAGAGAATACTAAACCTAGTAGCAAGGATGAGGCAAATTTGTAACTGAACAACTTCAAATCTTGTTCAAAGATCAGCTTTGCTCTTGGAGTTGAAGTGCGCTTATATGATAAGGCAGAATACACATAAAAGAGAGAGATATTAAGAAGCTTATGTGTGTTATGAACTGTGGATAATAATGGGCTAAATGATGAAAAGATTCTTTCAGGCTATGTACAACCCGGGCCAAACAGTGTAAAGACTTCAAACCTGGGCCATTTTCAGTTAGGCTGTTGGGCCAAGTGACATTGGACATAATTCTGTCGTATTTTATTGTAACTTGTTATAACAAGTTAGTTTTTTAGTTTTTTAGGTTATAAAATTAGACTTATTATAGACAGTTACATGTGATGTGATTGTAGGTCAGTCTGGCCTGATAATTATGAGAAAAAAACACTCTACACTGTAGTACTTCATTAGACTTATTGTTCTTACATTATTTTTATTTTTTGAAGTTCTTCATTCCATGTAAATACTAATTACTGACTTTATGATTATCCATTTTCAGTGGAAGAACTAGGAATAAAAGAGCTAATGCCAGCTTATTTTGATCCAAATTTGAAACTTGAAGATTTAAAAACTGGAGTAAGCTTTGCTTCAGGAGCTTCTGGATATGACCTACTAACAGCTATTACCGCAGTAACTTCTTTATTCAATATTGTATTTATTTAGATTCAAAGTAGTTTTTACCGCTGAAAAAAAATAAACACTAACACTTTTATCATACTTTCTTGATTTTTATGTAAAATCAGACAGCGATACCATTATCAGCACAATTACTTCTTTTTCAACAATATAAGTTGAAGCTAGAGGGATTGATCGGGGAAGAAGAAGCCAACTCTATCATAAAAAACAGTCTTTTTCTAATAGTTACTGGCAGTGACGACCTTGCTAATACATATTTCACTCTCAAAATTCCACGGAAATGGCAGTACGATATTGACTCATATACTAATGTTATGGTGAATGGAGCTTCCAATTTTGTCCAAGTAAGTATATACTATATATACCTATATGCATTTTTTCTTGTCATGCATGATTATCAATTATGATTGTGAAAATAAATTTTTATAAGGAGTTCTCAATGATGACTCTCGGTCCAATCACTTAATTTGCTAGTATTGATTTTATGTTGGTTTAGGCTTTTAAAACTTTTTCCAAAGTGAGAAGTTATTGTAATTACTAATTTCATTTCATATCAAGAAAGTTGATTATGAAAGGGGAATCTTGGAGCAACGGTAAAGTTGTCTTCGTGTAATTTATAGGTCACAGATTCGAGCGTGAAATCAGCCACTGATGCTTGCATTAGGGTTAGTTGTCTATATCACAGTATCACACCCTTTTGGAGTGTGGCTCTTCCCTGAATCTTGCATGAACATGGGAATATGCTTCGTGCACCTGGTTGCACAACATATTTGCCTCTAAAAAAAAGGTGAATACATTTCTTTTATTGGTTTAGCAATCTGGTGTTCAGAACTCACTAGCTCGACTAATTTGAATTTATATTTAAAAAAAAAGACAAGTTTGATGGTTCGAACCTGACTGAGACATCTAGTTAAGGGTGAAACAACGTTTATTATTCCACCACGCCCCTATAACATTGAATTCTTATTATGGTTTTATTAGAAATTGATGTTTAGTATTTTGATTGTAGTTTTTTTTTTTTTCTTCTTAAAGGATTTGTACAATTTGGGAGCAAGAAGAATTTGGGTATTTGGGATTCCACCAATAGGTTGTTTGCCATCACAAAGACAAAAAAGTGGAGGTCTAGCTAGAGTTTGCGTCGAGGAATACAATCAAGCCGCGCAATTGGCCAACACCAAATTGGCAGCTAAAATTGATTCATTGTCCGAAATTTTGCCACAATCCGAGCTTGTTTTCATCAATATATATGATCCTCTACTTGATCTCATTGACAACCCCGACAAATATGGTAAATTAAACAAGAATTTTTCCTTAAGTTCATATTTCTAAATGAGCTTTAGTTCTACATAATATAGTACTATTTAGGGCTCGTACCATGGTAAGGGATAATTAGTTCCAGGATTAAATTTGAGACGAGTTTATCTCATGTTTGGTTGGGATAAAATCGCGGTATAACTAATTACGGGATTGTAGTGTTAGTTTATCCCTATGGAAGGGTAGGATAACAATCCCGACATAAGTTATCCCATGATAATTAATCATGGGATAACTTGTTTCCAACCAAACGACCCCTAAAAATATTACACTATCAAATCACTAAAAGATAACTACTCCCACCGCTCCAATTTATGTGAACCTGTTTGACTGGGCACGGAGTTTAAGAAAAAATGAAGATTTTTGGAATTTGTGGTGCTAAACAAGTTAAAAAAGGATCCAGAGTATTTGTGTGGTTATAAAAACTTCTCATTAGGGGTAGAATTTTAAGTTTAAGCTAAATTGTTACCAAATTTAAAAAGGGGTCATTCTTTTTGTAACGACCCAAAAAGGAAATAGGTTCACATAAATAGGAACGGAGTATATATAATTGTTATAAAATGTGGACTCGGTAACCCGAAAAATAAAGTTATTTAACAAGTCGAGAGCTATCTCAGTTAAAATCCTCTTAAGATTACTTGAGCTTTTTTGTTTTTCTTTTCCTTTTTCTTTTAAATTTGCTTATTATTGGTTGATTTTAGGTTTTGAAGAAGTAAAGAGATGTTGTTGCCGCCCAGGAAATAACAAGTTCTTACTATGCGATAACCACACTGGAACATGTGAAGATGACACGAAATATTTGTTTTGGGATGGTTATCATCTCACAGAGAAAGGTTATAGGATTTTAGTTGATCAGATTTTCAAAGAATAAATTAACACTTTATTGTAAACGTGTATTTCGATCAACATCTAGATATGTCATTTCCAGTTAATAAACATTGGACTAGGTCGAAAACAATTGCGTTAAATTTTGCTTTGTGAATGATATAGCCCCTTTATGAAGAATTAATCCAAATATCCGACCATCTAATCTCTCAAACTAATAATAGGTGGCGAATGTATAATATATATAAATATATAATTTCATATATAATATATGTATAACTGTGTGTAGTCTATGTATATCCACGACAAAAAATAAATATTGAATCTGACTGGCTATTTGTGTAACAATCTCCTCTCAGAAAATGTGTTTGTATCTACAGAACTTTGAAATCTCAGTATGTCATTGCTCTTCATTTGCATTTGGGCTAAGCATATCCCTTTTCTTAACGGGTCAATTTGTGCACAGCCCAGACAGTCCATCTAAAAGTTGGGCTCATTTGGGTTACAAATTGGCCCCAAAAAAACTGTAAAAATAGCACGGTATAGCCAGTTTTCAGACTGGTCAATCAAAAATAACCAGCGTTTACCAAGTCAATGAAAAATAGTGACTATTTTGCTGCAATAGAGACCGGTCCAGCATAATATACTGGAGTTCGGTGCACTTGTGTATGAACTCCAGCATATTATGCTGGACCGGTATACTTTGCTGGCTCCAGTATAATATACTGGAGACTGGAGCACCGGTGCTCCAAACTCCAGTATATTATACTGGACCAATATACTTGCTGGAACTCCGTTATATTATGCTGGAGTTCTAGTGTACTTATGCTGGAACTCCATCATATTATGCTGGAGTTCCAGCATACTTATTCTGGAACTCCAGTATAATATGCTGGAGTTCAAGTATACTTATGCTGGAACTCCAGCATAATATAGTGGAGTATTTTTCGGGTTTTAAATAGTGTTTTCGCTCAGATTTATCTTTATATAAAAAGTGGCTAAATTTCGATTACTTTTAAAATTGGGCTATTTTTGAACGACCAGTTGTAAATCTGGCTATTTTTAAAATTTACCCAAAAAAACTTGTCAAAATATTTGTTTAAAAAAATAAAACTTTTTCCTATTTGATATGTTTGGTATAGTCATAATAAAGAAAAAAAATTATCAGTTTTGTTTGAAAATTGAATAAATTATTAATATTTTTTCAGAGTTGGACAGGTTTTTATCCATTGTTTAGCTCATGTCAAACCAAGTAATCTTTGATAGTTATATAAACTCAACCTATATATTTTGATCCGTCTAAATCCAGTTCAACTCGTCTATTAACACCCTAAATTGTCAAGCAACCTAAATATTAAGTTACTTTCACCAAAATCGCATGGGTACACTCAAATTGCCTGATCGTATAGTTGGCTATATATCCATCAATTCAATTAGGTATAAAGCTGCCAAAATGTGAACAAAAAAAGTCACATAAATATTTGAAGTTGTCTAATCAGGCAATCGCTAGTCTCATGCCAACTTATGCTCTAATTACATATATGTAAAACATGTCATCTACAGTGAAAACAAAAGAACAACTTTAAACTCATTGGTCCTGTAAGTTTAGGGAGATAAAATAAATTTACCATATTATCATATGATAAAATCAACTCTTTCTCAATAGAATACAACTTAATCTTTATGAGAAGAGGTAACATTAAACACTATGTCCAAATATTCAAATTTCGGTTACTCCAATGGATGTGGTGGAATGGCATTCCTCCATCCGTTAAGTCTCGTGTTTGAACTCTGAGAATAAATTTGTTTTAGCATAAAATATTTTTCCTATGTGCCACGAATTTGAACTTGTCCGATAAGTGGGTTTCGGATACTAAATGCTTAAAATAAAAACAAAGAAAATGTATCTTTAACATAGTCTTTTGAAGCCTTCGATTATGATCACCTACCATAACTGACGTGTTAGGTATTAAACCTCCTATAAATCAATACATTTTTCGCCCAATACTTCTTTAATTAATAAAGGATTTTCGACAAAAATCTCCTACAAAATCCAGTTTTTGCTGCGATTTTCCTTTCTCATTATGACATCATCTCCACTTCTTTCAACAATAGCCAAGAGGTTAGTATCGTGTTTAACATCCCTCTCTATTGTACCAATTGAACCTAATAATGCGAATTTCATATGACATTTTTTAGACCATAAATTTTGAATATACGTTTTTATTCCTTTCTCAAATTTCATACTCAATCAAATATTATCACCTTAAATGGTTGAAGTGAGTAATATTTCCTCCTTAAATGAAAAGATAACTTAAAATAGACCACGGAACTATGATTAAAAAAATTATGGGCTTGTCTGTCCATAAAAAAAAAAAAAAAAAAAATTCTTCCTTTTTTCAAAAAAAAAAATAAAAATAAAAAACGTGTTTATCCATGAAAATATGTAAGTTTTTGAAAAAATTTCAAAAATGAGTTTTTCGGGAAAACTTTTTTCTCACTCACCAAACTGCAACATGCGTGTCCAAATATAATTTCATTTTTCAACTCAAACTCCAAATACTATTTTTATATCCAAACACCTACTAATTAAGCTGCTTACTTACACATTTTATTGTGAAGGTTGGAGGGAAAGTAGCATTGATAACTGGAGGAGCCAGTGGAATCGGCGAAGGAATTGCTACGCTCTTCTATGAGCATGGCGCCAAAGTCGCCATTGCTGACGTCCAAGAGGAAATTGGCCAGTCACTGAGTTCCACACTATGCAACTCCATTTATATTCATTGTGATGTTACAAACGAAGAGGATGTCCAAAATGCTGTCAACAAAACTGTATCTGATTTCGGAAAACTTGACGTTATGATCTGCAGTGCTGGCATAGGTGGCGAGAATAAACCGCGAATTATCGACAATGACAAGGCGGATTTTGAGCGAGTTATTAACATCAACTTGACCGGAGTTTTCCTGTGCATGAAGCATGCCGCCAGAGTCATGGTCCTGTTAATTAGATTTTTGTTTAAATATAAATATTAAATAAAATATTTTTTAAATTAAAATTTGTGTCTTAAAAAAAGAGATAATTTTATCCATAGTCATTGAACTTTTGTGTTTGTTACCCAAAAGTTACTTTTTTTTTGTTACGTAAAAATCATTCAACTTTGTGTTCATTACAAAAAAAGTCACTTTTCTTTCTTTTGTTACACAAAAATCATTTTACTTTGTTCTAGTTATAGACTTTTCAAGGGCATAATAGACTTTTCAAGTAAAAATGTGACTTTTGTGATAACTAGAACAAAGTAAAATAAGTTTTGTGTAACAAAAGAAAGAAAAGTGACTTTTGTGTAATGAACACAAAGTTGAATGATTTTACGTAAAAAAAAAAAAAAATGACTTTTGGCTAACAAACACAAAAGTTCAATATAATGACCATAAATAATATTATCTCTTAAAAAAAGGATGCATATTTTCATCTTAAGTTGGTTTTTCTTGGCTATGATTTTTTGTTTACTGACCTTCTAGTCTTGTCTTTTCCTCCAGAAATTCTCTTTTTCTTCTTAAAATTCTGCGTCTGAAAATTAACAAATGTTCTTGCTTTCTTAAGAAGAGTTTCTCCACTATTTGTTTAGTGCAGAAGCTACTTTTTTCCAGAAAAGAATTGAAAATACTGTTTGTTTACGGAATATAATCAGTTTTTGAAAAGAAAAGAAAAAATCAAGTTCCCAAAATATGGTTTAAGAAAGTTTTTTTGGTGAAAATAATTCTTCTACTCACAAAACTTCAAGTGTTTTAAATAAAATGCATGTTCAAACACAACTTCAACTTCCAAAAATTATTTTTAAACACAACTTCAAAAACTCTTTTTTCAAATTTCAACCAAATCTTTGTCCAATCGCTAGCTTAAAGATTTGTCATCTTCACTAATTCTTTTTTTGCATATATATCTCATAGCAATCTCGTGAGGGAGTATTTCCCACATAATTCCCGAGGGAACTGTTTACCACAGATTTCCGCCGGAAATTCCATATTACTACAGCGTTCCAACTAGTAGTGAAGCCAAAAAATTGTATTGCATATAAATATAAATATCTTTTTTATGTATATATATAACTTGTTGAATCCCCTTTAAAAAAAACTTTAAGTGTAGCATTTTTTTTTAATCCCCTTTATTATAATTTTGGGCTCCAGTCCACCACTATTTCGATATAAACGTCCATGGAATTCTAGCAGTGAGAACTGAGAAGCATTAAATTATTTGTGTTAATTCTCATTCATATTTTGCAACAGGAAGCAGTTTTTATAACAGCCCACTCAATTACTCAAATTAAAAATAGCAAACAAATGCATAATATATGTATATTTTATGTATAATCTAGATATACAGGCTAGAAAAAGTAAACAGTAAAACTGGCCGGCTGTTTGTGTAAATTATTTGTGTTAATTCTTCATTCATATTTTGCAACAGGTCCCAGCAAAACAGGGCTGCATCATTTCCATGGCAAGCATAAGCTCTGTAGTTGGTGCTGCTGCATCACACGCTTATACCAGCTCCAAACACGCCGTGTTAGGTCTCACAAAAAACTTGTCAGTTGAATTGGGCCAATTCGGAATAAGGGTCAATTGTTTGTCTCCTTATGCTATGGTTACGCCTTTGGCCACGAAATTTATTGGAATAGCTGATCCTCATAAATTTGAAAACACTACGCATACGGCTGGGAATCTTAAAGGAGTAACGCTTAGAGTTGATGATGTTGCAAAAGCTGCTCTTTTCTTGGCAACTGATGATGCTAAATATATTAGCGGTCATAATCTCTTAATTGATGGTGGATTTAGCGTCTTTAATCCCTCTCTTGGGATGTTTAAATATCCAGAATCAACTTGATTATATATTATTGAGCAATGTTTGTTATCTTACATTTACAAAATATTAATTAATAAACAATGAAAGTTGGTTGAAGTTTATTAAGGGTCAATTGGTTTTTTGGCTCTTTACAAACTTGTTTTTAGTTTTATTGGCCTTACCTCTTTTTTACACAGGTAAGATTTACTTTTACACGTAAGAGTTTTTTTTTTTTTTTTTACACATAAGAGATCTGAAAGGTTATTTTCTTAAATTCAAAATTGTAAAGGGGATGATGTACAAATAACATGTTTTTTAATTAAACTAATGGAGTATTACATATATATAGTAGTACGTATTGGTATTTATGTTGACATTTCTTATTGAAAGAAAAATAAATTTATGTTTAATAAAGTAGTCGGTATTCAAAGCTCTTTGTATTTACTGTATAAGTTTTAATAGCTGCTTCCATATATTCTATACGATACTAACAGCAATTTCTGTTGCTAAACAGCAAAATCAGTTGCTAATCCTATTTAGCGATGAATTAGCGATAGATTATAAAAATATTTTGTTAAGAGCGATTTAGCGACGAAGTTCCTAGCTAATTCTAAATTTTTTTTTGTAGTGATAATATTGAAATACATAAACGTAACCTATAGAATAACTTCAGAGAGATACAAAGAAAATAAATAGTGGCAAAGGAGCGGACTGGATTAATTGGTACATAAACCTTTAAAAAAGTCGAAGCTATCTTATATAATAGGTCAAAATACGCTAAAAGTGTAAGAAAATTTTTGCACCGTTAGTGCATATAATATAAACTATAGTATATCATTAAAAATTAAAATGCCTGCAATCAGAAAGGAATTACGAAGCTCTGACTTCTGAGCAACTTAGCCCATATCATTCATTCAATACAAATATTTATGTATTTCGGGTATTGGTTGAAGAAGTCTGTTTGCACATGGTTTACTCTGTTTGTCGCACTTTAATGCTACTGTAGTAATCATTCAATCAAGTAAACTTTATTTGAAAAAGATTAAGAATTAAAAAATAGCAGACCGGCACAAGGTATCCCATGTTCACTCAAGGTCCGGGGAAAGTCGCACCTCATGAAGCGGTGTGATGTAAATAGCATATTCTAATGCAAGCATTAGTGGCTGCTTCTACGGCTCAAACCCGTGATCTGACGACTTTACCATTACTCCAAGGCTCCCTTCAAAAAGATTAAAAATTAAAAAATAGCAGCCCGGCACAAGGTATTCTATATTCACTCAGGGTCCGGGGAAGGGCCGCACCTCAAGGGGTGTGATATAGACAGCCTACCCAAATGCAAGCATTATAAGTGGCTGCTTCCAGGCTCGAACCCGTGACCTACAAGTCACACGAAGACAACTTCGCCATTGCTCCAAGGCGCCCTTCAAAAAAATTAAAAATTAAAAAATAGCAGCCCGGCACTATAAACACTCAAGAATATGATGGAAAACTGTATGTGTATTGAATGCCAAGCTCAGTTTAAATACAAGTCTTCCTAAGAGTACTCCTTGAATTAGGAGACTTATTGAAATCAAAACACTATCTAAAGCTAACTAACTGAATGATAAGTATGAACTAAAAGGATAACTCTAAATCTATATCTAATCTAAGGACAAGCATGAAAGCTAATAACTAATCCAAAACAACTAGGTACAACTGTTGTTCCAACACTCCCCCTCAAGTTATGCGATGTGTAACTAAGCCTAACTTGAACAAATTTCGGTCAAAGGTGGTTTGGCAAGTGGCTTGGTGAGCGTATCAGCTAGTTGGTCAGCAGAATGAACATGAACAACTTGAACCCCCTTCTGTTGAACATGGTTGCGCACAAAGTGAAAGTCCACCTCAACATGCTTCATGCGACTATGAAGGCCTGGATTCTCGCTTAGGTAAGTGACACCAATGTTGTCACGGTAGATTGTGGGAGTATCTTTGATAGGAAGCTTCATCTCAAGCAATAGGTTTTTCACCCATAACAGTTCAGCAAGAGCGTTGGCAACAGCTCTATATTCAGCTTCAGTTGATGAGCAAGCGACAGTTTTCTGCTTTTTTGAAGACCAACTGATGGGGTTACGATCAAGAAATAGAATATAGCCAGATGTGGAGGATCTGTCAGTGAGATCTCCAGCCCAGTCGGCATCAGAATACATGTGCAGATTAAAATCACAATTTGGGGATACACAGAGGCCAAACTGGATTGTACCACGAAGATACCTGAGAACACGTTTCACAGCTTTCTAATGTAGGTCTGATGGTGATTGCATAAATTGGGACAGTTTATTGACCGCATAGGAAATGTCTGGCCTTATAAAGGACAGATATTAAAGTCTGCCTAGGACTCGGCAATAGCGAGTTGCATCTGTAAGGTCAGCCCCATCATTGAGTTTGAGTAAGTCGGAGTTACTCATTGGTGTTTTAGCACTTTTACAATCAGACATCAATTCTGCACTTAGAATTTCATTGATATAATTTACTTGAGATAGAATAATGTCATCTGAACAGCGAATCACCTCAACACCAAGAAAGTAATGAAGGTTTCCCAAATCTTTAATTGAGAAGCGAGAAGCAATTATGGCCGTGCATAAGCATGGAGAACTGAGCTTTCCAAGTGACAAAATTGTGACTGCCACTAAGTTTGATAGGTAGTTGGGAAGCAGGGTTGAATTGGATGATGGTTGTGGTGCCGTTAGTGTTGTCGGCTGTTAGAATAGTCATGTAAATAGGAGTAAATAAATAACCCTAATCCAATATATATTAAGAGTAGGACATGTTATGTGTGTGTATATATATAGGGCTCATTGTAACATATGTCAATACATCAATAATATATTTTCTCCCGTGCATTCTCACATGGTATCAGAGCAATTGTGAGAGATTTATCGCTGTGCATAAATTCCAACGATTCCGGGAAGAGAAATCAGTCACCGGAACCCTTTTTTCCGGCGACTTTTTCAAGCCTGTTTGCGTCTGCTTTGTCTCTGTCAGTGTTGTGCAAAATCCAACACTACCACAAGAGTCGCCGCTGTCCGGCGACCAAACCCCACAAAAAATCTCCGGCAAACAGTACCCCACGCGCCTCCACGCGCCACCAGAAGCTCACGCGCGTGAGCCCACGCGCCGGCGCGTGCACCACTTTCCGGCCATTTTTTGACGAAGTTCCTTCAGGGCAGTTGGATCGCCCTCAAATTCCGAGCCTACCCATAATTTTATTTTTCAATTCCGACCACTTTGAGTTTTTCCGGCGACTACACTGATTTTTCCGGCAGCTACAGTACTTTTCCGGCAAACACAGTGTTTTCTTCATCTGTTTCAGAGAATTTTTAGTTGATTCTTTTTGTTATTTGGTGATAATCCAACCATGTCTTTGGGAGTCGATGCTTTCGGGTCTAGAAACCCGGGTTCTGGCAGTTCCGGTGTTATGATTACCTCAGAACCTTTAATGGGAGGTTCAAACTACTTAGATTGGGCTTCATCTGTCGAGTTGTGGGGTAAAGGTCAAGGAGTTCAAGATCATTTAACAAAAAAGGCTAGCGAAGGTGATGAAAAGGCCAAAACACAGTGGACAATCGGGCATCTCATACTATGGAGAATAGACGAGGAGGAGGTCGTTTTGGAAGATCTAGACCCAAGTGCTCTTATTGTCATAAACTTGGACACACTCGTGATGTATGCCATTCTTTACATGGCCGCCCAACCAAAAATGCTTATGTTGCTCAGACTGAGACTACAGGTAACCAGGGATTTTCTTTATCTGAAGGGGAGTATAATGAGTTCCTTCAGTATCGAGCAAGTAAGCAGACATCTCCACAAGTAACTTCTGTTGCTCAGACTAATACTTCTGTTGCTGGTAATTCTTTTGCTTGTGTTTCCCAGTCTAGTCCTCCTGGACAATGGGTTGTGGACTCAGCCGCTTCTGATCATATCTCTGGTAATAAATCACTTTTGTCAAATATTGCGTATTCACAGTCTCTTCCCACTGTTACTTTAGCCAATGGGTCTCAAACCAAAGCAAAAGGAGTTGGACAAGCGAATCCCCTACCCTCTGTCACTCTAGATTCCGTTCTCTATGTCCCTGGCTGTCCTTTTAATCTTGCATCTGTTAGTCGTTTGACTCGTGCCCTCCATTGTGGTATATATTTTATTGATGATTCTTTTATTATGCAGGACCGCAGTACAGGGCAGACGATTGGAACAGGACTTGAATCAGAAGGGCTTTACTACCTTAACTCCCTAAAATCCTCCGAGGCATGTCTAGTTACAGATCCTCCGGACCTAATTCATAGACGTTTAGGACATCCAAGCTTATCCAAGCTTCAGAAGATGGTGCCTGGTTTGTCTAGTTTATCCACATTAGAGTGTGAGTCATGTCTGTCACACCTCCTTTTTCCTACACCTGTGAGGGTGTAAAGGAGTTTTTCCAATTAAAGGACAATCGGAACTGGATTTATTATTGATATTCAGAGTCGCCACTTGGGAGATTAATGGTGTCCCAAGTCACCGGTTGAATCCCGATCCGAGGCAATTATGACTCTGTTAACAGTCCGCGAACCAGAACTCCGAGTAAGGAATTCTGTTAACCCGGGAGAAGATGTTAGGCATTCCCGGATTCCGTGGTTCTAGCACGGTCGCTCAACTGTTGTATTTGCTTTTATCTGATTTTAAAACATATTCTAACCTATGTGCCTTTTATTTTAACCTCTTTTATTTTATGTCTTTTAATAAGAATTGCAACGTCGTGAAAATGTATCGCGAACCACGTCACACCAGTGCACCCGTGGCTTTTGACGCATTTCGACTTCGTTGAGATTTAGATTTGGGTCACATAAATGTGCACCCGCATTCAGGAAGGTAATATTATTAAAATACGCGCCTAAAGCAATTACGCTTTTATTATCTTTGGGGAAAACCGTGGAATTCGCTAAACGGTTCACCCGAATTCTAAGTATTTTTTTATAGCATTTATTGAGGGCCCCGCAATTTATATTTTTATTTGGCGAGGCTCGTCTCATCATTTATTTAAAGGTCAATCCTAAAACGGCTATGATTTTCTATTGGGCTTCGTCTCTATCAATAGAAGAAAAGTCCTATTTTAACATTGTTTAAGAATTATTGTGCTTGGGTCCAAGTGCCCTCATGAAAACAGATCCTTATCATGTTGGGCCTTGCAAGCAACCCTCATAAAAAAAATTATTAATCAAATATGCCCAAAGGGCAAGCCAATTATGGGCCTGGACTGAAAGGGGTAATTGCAGACAGCCGTTTGGGCCTGGCAGTCGAGCCCAGTAAGGCACATTCCCTTGACCACTTATAGTTTAACTCAGTCAATAGACGTTCTGAAATTCAAGCCCATTCAGTTGTGAGAATTCAGCCTAAACAATCACTAATGACAATGCAATTTAACAAGGGAATTTGTTAATTCAGTTATTTGCAGTTTCCTGATTTTATATGGAAGCTATATGTGATTACTAAAAAATGAAAAAATTTGAAACCTGAATCACAGAATCAAATACATTTACAAATACACACACTGACTAATAATCTGACTGTATCGTTTTTGCATCAACATGCTGAAACTTAGAAACTACTTGACTACAATGAGATTTAAACAATCAACTCCAACTTTGTTAAATCTATTTGTACTACATCTGTTATACTAAAGTGTGAAATGGTCCAAACCATCCGAAACAGTCCAAAATAACAGTCCAGTCTTAATTACAAACCATGATCTACTGAAATTCATGAGATTACATGAGATATAACACAAAATTATTAGGAACTATGCTGCATTTCACTCATCTCCACAAACTCGTAAGCTACATTGAAGCAGTTTCAAAATGTGTACCTGAGAATTGAATCACAACAGAAGAATAGGAGATCAGCAACTGAATAATAGGCAACAGCATACTGATGCTTAGCACAGCTCAGAAAATACACCGGCAGTCCAGAAAGGATTTCAAAAACCAGCAGATTCAAGAACAATTTCGAAAACCAGCTTGAACACACCCACATAAACTCAAAGTCAATTTGAATAAACCCAGAACCACTCGAAAAACCAATCAGTAAACCTCAAAGGAACCTCAGCAATCAGAAGAGCAGAGAGTTGATCAAAATTAACCAAAGATCAATGTAACAATGCTTATTTTTTATTTTTGTTGCATTTTTGTTATTTTGTTTTACCTAAGAACTGAAAGAAGATTTTGATCTCAGATTTGAATTCTCAGATCTGAAACTTGAAGAGTGATTTTTGGGGGGGAATTTTTTTGGGGTTCAAAAACTTCTGAATCAAGGCATTATACACTGCCTTTTATAGGCAGAATTTTGGAAATGCTTCAGATTTTCAGTTGCCTTTTAGTCCCTCTTTATTTACTCATTTAGTCTCTTGTTTTCTGACTTGTTACACAAGTAACTACACCTATTTTATTGAAATCTATACTAAAGTCCATCCTAGAAGGTTCTATACCCATTACAATTCCTATTCTATCCTTACCTTGGTTCTAATTTTACCAATCTTAATGAAACTACCCTTTTCCATGCCTAAACTACCCTTTGAACCCTCTTGGAATTACTGAGCTAAACCAGACCATTCCCCTATTACCCTAGTAACTGGTCAAGGACTAACCATGGTTAAACAAGATCCTATCCTATTCAGCTATAACTAGACCAAACTAAACTAAACCTAACAGCTAATTAATACTAGACACTGAATTAAAGCATTACCAATGATAATTACTGATTAAACTAGACTAAACTGACTAGACTAACTGAAATTAACAAATCAAACATTAGAACAAAAATTAAAATCAACAAAGCCTAAACAGAATCGGCTAAGATGGCTAATAAAGAATTAAGGATTATAACAATGAACCATAAACTGAAACCAAACATTTAGCAAGATGGATTCAAAACTAGAACCTAAAATTAGCAAGACAGGATTAAACCAACCAAACAAAATTAAACTAAAGCTAAGAACAATTACAAGAGCAAGATGAAGCACATACTGAACAGAATCGAACAAAAACTTACTAATTTTGAGCATTTGGCTGACTATGGGGCGAACTCTGACCAGCTATTGTTGTTTGAATCCTCCGAGATTCTTGACACGTAACATCCCTAATCGTGTGTTTTCAAAAGAAAACACGTGATTAGGGAAATTACGGTCCAAAATCCCCAAGATTTCTGAGTTAGGGTTCTGCCGGAATTTGGGATTTAGAGTTTGTAATGTTCCGGGCGGATTCGAGACAAGTGGCTATGGGGGTTGGGTAGAGGAGGTTCGGACGGTTCTGTGGTGTGAATTTGGGTTGATTTGGGACAACTGATGTCATGGCCGGAAAACTTTAAACCGTTATTCGAAGGGTTCAGCGTTGATTCGAGGGACGGGGTTTGGGGAATTAGGTAGAGGGGACTCAGATGAACCCTAGGGTGTTAATTTGGGACTATTTGGCATACTTTGGGTCTTGGCCGGAGAATCTGTGATCTAATATTTGACCCTTTTGGCCGGGATTTGAAGGAGATCATTTGCATATTTGGAAAGAGGGTGAAAAGGGGAAGCTGGGGTGTTATTTTGGTGAAGTTTGGAGATTTTCCGCCGCCGTGGGCGATTTCCGGCGGCGGAACACGGCGGGGGAACGGTGGAGGCGTGGTGGGGAAGGGCGGCGTTACAGGGAGTGGTTGTACGAGGAGGGAGAGAAATGTTTAGGGTTTTGAGTTAATTTTCGGACAGTTTTATTGAAATGGTTTGGGTTGATGAGGGCCATAGGATCATGGGGAATGGGTGGCCAGGATGGACTGACGCCAAACGGCGTCGTTTTAGTTCTGCCTGGCCGGACCGGACCAAGACCTTTGGGCTGGGAAATGGTTATTTGGAAAGGGTCTTGGGCTGGGGCTGGCATGGAAATGGCCCAGTTCGGTCCTCTTATTAAGACATCTCTCTTTTCTCTCTCTTTTTTTTTTAATTTTAATTTCTTTTGTTTTCTCCCTTTTTATTTCTTTTATTTATTTTATATTTTCCTGATTTTATAAAAATACAAAAAATTAAAATGAAACCTAATTTATTTTCAAAATTAAGCTAATTGATGCCTAAAATTGTTTAAAACTTATTTCGTGACAATTTCAACAATTAACAATTAAAAATGCAAAAGCGGACTATTTTTGTTATTTTCTTTATATTTTGTTCTAAAAATAATGTGACTACTAAATAATCCTAAAATATGAAATTAGATCCTAAATGCAAGTGCCAAGTGTATTTTTAATATTTTTATATGAATTAAAATGCACAAGTAAAAATGCAAACAATTAGCAAAAAATAACACAAAATTCACAAAATTGTAAAATAATGAAAGAAAAATCCTTTTGTTTGAATCTTTGGGAGTCATTCACTTAGGGAAAAAATCACGTGCTCACAGCTGCCCCTCTTTGCCCGGAAACACGAAGAGTTTTCGTGCAAAGAGAAGTGAGCAAATACGAGCAATTTTTGCCTGCTTGAATACTCCGTGTGAAGCAATTTTGAAAACCGTCTGACCGCGCCCTGCTTCAAAGGTTGCCTACATATCCTGGGCTAAACAGGAATCAGATCAGTGTAGTTCGGGAGGGTTTGGTAGCTGGGACTACCAGGAGCTGTGATTTCACTGCTGTTGCTGTTGCTACTGCTCGCTGACCTCCTTATTACACCGTGTTAAAATAAAATAAAAAAAACTAGCCTAAGCTATGATCTACGAATTACAAGAGAGTCCTATCTATGTCTTCTAACTTGTTCTTGTGTTGCCTTGAATTTGTGTCTTGTAATCTTCCGATGGTATTCCTGTTGTTGTCTTGCATTGTGGTCAGCGATATTGCTGCCATTCCTCTGAATGATGCTGGATTACTTGAAACATGTGTCCACTTTCCAGGTGGGCTCCTGACTGCAGATGCTTAAAAAGTATTCCCTTGTTCTCCAGGCGGGCTCCTGATTGCTGAAATTTGAAATATTCCCTTGTTCTCCAGGTGGGCTCCTGATTGCTAAAATCTGAACATGAATGCCTCTGTTCTCCAGGCGGGCTCCTGATTGCTAAAGCTTTGAATGAATGACTCTGTTCTTCCAGGCGGGGCTCCTGATTGCTAAAACTTGAAACAAATGCCTCTGTTCTTCAGGCAGGCTCCTGATTGCTAATAACTTGAAAAATAAATGCCTCTGTTCTCCAGGCGGGCTCCTGATTTCAAAATAGACAAACAACAAAAGAAAAGAATTTTCTGCCCCAGTTTGGTGGCCGGGCGCATCATGTTACCAAACGCTACTAAAAATTTGGAAACTAAAATTTGAATTGTACTTCCCTTGTTCTCCAGGTGGGCGCCTGATTGCTGCAATTTGAAAACTGTATTCCC
>NW_017670721.1:255687-258403 GCF_001879085.1 Nicotiana attenuata | reverse complement strand
CAAAGAAATTCTGCCCAGTTTGGTAACTGGATACAGCATATTATCAAATATTAAAATTAAAGCTAAAATTGAATTGCACTTCCCTTGTTCTCCAGGTGGGCGCCTGACTGCTGAAATTTAAAATGCATTCCCTTGTTCTCCAGGTGGGCGCCTGATTGCTGAAACTTGAAATGTATTCCCTTGTTCTCCAGGTGGGCGCCTGATTTCAACAGAAATAGACAAAACAAAGAAAGATTTTCTGTCCCAGTTTGGTAGCTGGGCGTATCATGTTACCAAATATTATTACAAATTTGAAAGCTAAAGCCTGAATTATACTTCCCTTGTTCTCCAGGTGGGTGCCTGACTGCTGAACTTGAAATGTATTCCCTTGTTCTCCAGGTGGGCGCCTGATTGCTGAAACTCAAAATCTATTCCCTTGTTCTCCAGGTGGGCGCCTGATTGCTAAATTTGAAATGTATTCCCTTGTTCTCCAGGTGGGCGCCTGATTGCGACAAAATAAACAAACAAAGAAAATTTTCTGCCCCAGTTTGGTAGTATATTATCAAATATTAAAAATTAAAGCTAAAATTGAATTGCACTTCCCTTGTTCTCCAGGTGGGCGCCTGACTGCTGAAATTTAAAAGTGCATTCCCTTGTTCTCCAGGTGGGCGCCTGATTGCGACAAAATAAACAAACAAAGAAAATTTTCTGCCCCTGTTCCAATCAAAGAAAAATTTGTTAATGTAAGATGGTGGTTAGCTGCTGGCATTCTTGTTGGCCATGCTCCCACTTCCGACTTTGCTCTAACTTGCTTCTTTGGACTTGCCTCGACTGGCCACGATTTCCCAGTTGACTTTCAACCCTCTGATCTTGATGACCCACATGCTTTACCTCGTATTACTGTTTGGTGTTTCTGTTCCCTTCTTTTGAACCTTGCTTTTCCTTCACAACCATCTGATTATTACTCTGATTTTCATTGGTCCTCCATGCTTTACTCTCTTGTGACATGTCCCCACCTTGTTGTGCCCTCTAGCTGGGAAGCTGGTAGTTAGCTTTAACATCCTTCTGTTGTTTTGAATAGAACTGACACTAAAACATCTTACAGACAGACTTCAAGAGAAAGAAATGCAATGACCTCGAAGGTTTTGAGGATGGAAAAACTATGAAAACGAATGAGTGGCAATGAAGGGAAAAAGGACAGGACTTATCTAAGCGGAAAGGCTGATTCCATTGATCGTGCCATGCATTTTGGATTCCAGCCTAGTCTGTCCCACCAATCAATTATCAATTACCACATTTGTTGTCTCATACTTTCACGCCCGACTCTCGCCAAACCCAAACCTTGCTTGTTTTGCCATGTTTCAAACAACTTTCTACCACAGACTTCTTTCATTTGCCCAACTGAAAACTCACTTTCGCCTTACGGTGCCCGTGAGGGTTTTCACCAATAAGACTCTCTTATTTTAATATCTCTCAATCTCACCTCGCCTTACGGTGCCCGTGAGGGTTTTCACCAATAAGACTCTCTCATTTTTATTTCTCTCAACTTACATCGCCCTATGGTGCCTGTGAGGGTTTTCACCGATAAGACTCTCTCATTTTATCATTTTCCTTCTGTCACTCGAGTGTTGTCTCCAACATGAGTCACTTTACCTGCCCGTATTGTCATTTCTTGAAATTGATCAGAAGGTCTTTCTTTGGACCGTAATGTGGCTTTTGGATGGGTTTTAGAAAGAAAGGTATAAAAGCTCAAAACAATTCAAATGTGGGTTCAACATTACAACTTTCGGAATCATATCTCCTGCAACAACCATAACTTCTGCCCCAGTTTCCTTCTTGGGGATTCTTGGATTTTTCTTCTGTTGTGACTGAACCTCAGTGAAGCTGCCTACGTACCCTTTCGGGATCAAGTCAAACGTAGTTCAGGACATAAGATCGCTTCATCGTTGCGATGTTTCTTTTCTACTATTCTTCTTTTCTTTTTCCTTTCCTTCTTTTTCTTTTCTTTGTTTTTTTCTTTTTTTTTCTTCCTTTTTTTTATTTATTTTTTTTTATTTTTCCTTTTTCTTTTTATATTTTTCCTTTTTCTTTTCTTGCTTTCCCCACTTGATTTCCCCGTTCGATTCTCAAGTTTTGTTGTTGATTCCGAAAGAGGGATACGAAAGGAAATATAATAAGGCTCAAAGGGATAACAAAGGATAAAGTGTTTGGATAGCAGAACAAAACGCCTTCGTCATTTCAATCTCAAAATATGCCAAATACAATCAGGTACACAAAGATAAAGAAAATCATACATAATATCTCTTGACTGCATCAGAATTGATAGCCATTTCTACACATTTTCCTTCCACGTCCGTTAGATATAAAGCGCCATTGGACAAAACTCTGGTTACAACAAATGGGCCCTGCCAGTTTGGGGCGAACTTTCCTTTTGCCTCAGCCCAATGAGGTAGGATACGTCTCAGCACAGTCCTACTTCGAACTTCCGCGGACGCACTTTCTTGTTATATGCTCTTGCCATTCTCTGTTGGAACAATTGACCGTGACACACTGCTGCCGGTCGCTTCTCATCAATCAAACTTAGTTGTTCCAGGCGGGCTTTAACCCATTCGTCATCATCAATCTCTGCCTCTGCGATGATTCGGAGGGACGGGATTTCAACCTCTGCGGGTATTACTGCTTCGGTTCCATACACCAAAGAGTAGGGAGTCGCTCCTACTGAAGTGCGAACAGTAGT
>NW_017670721.1:248347-253675 GCF_001879085.1 Nicotiana attenuata | reverse complement strand
AAAATGGGCTCACAAGTAGTTGTAAGCTGGGCAATGAACCTGCTGATGTAATTCAACCTGCCAAGCAAACTCATCACATCCTTCTTGTTCCTTGGTGGCGGTAGCTCCTGGATGGCTTTAATTTTAGACGGGTCTAATTCAATACCACGCCGACTCACCACAAATCCCAACAACTTCCCCGACGGGACTCCAAACGCACACTTTGCTGGATTAAGCTTGAGGTTGTACCTGCGGAGTCTCTGGAAGAATTTCCTCAAATCCCTAACATGGTCACATTGTTTCCTCGACTTTATGATCACGTCGTCCACATAGACCTCGATTTCCTGATGTATCATGTCATGGAACATGGTAGTCATTGCCCTCATGTACGTTGCTCCTGCATTCTTCAACCCAAATGGCATGACCCTGTAGCAATACGTTCCCCAAGGCGTGATGAATGTCGTTTTTTCCGCATCCTCCTCATCCATCAAAATCTGGTGATAGCCCGCATAACAATCCACGAAGGAACCAATCTCATGTTTGGCACAATTGTCAATCAATATATGGATGTTTGGGAGTGGGAAGTTGTCCTTCGGGCTCGCCTTATTGAGATCACGGTAATCAACACATACTCTGGTCTTCCCATCTTTCTTTGGTACCGGCACCACATTAGCTAACCAGGTAGGATATCGAGTAACCCGTATGACCTTCGCCTCAAATTGCTTAGTAACCTCTTCCTTAATTTTCACACTGATATCTGTTTTGAATTTCCTCATTTGCTTGACAGGGGGGCATTCTGGATAAATGGGCAATTTGTGGACCACCAAATCGGTGCTTAGACCCGGCATATCATCATATGACCATGCGAACACATCTTTGTACTCAAACAACAATTTAATTATCTCCTCCCTGAGCGGGGCTTCCAAATGGACACTTATTTTTGTTTCTCGGACATTTTCCTGATCCCCTAGATTGATTGCCTCTGTGTCATTCAAATTAGGTTTGGGTTTTTGCTCAAATTGATATAACTCTTTACTGATTTCTTCCAAAGCTTCCTCGTCATCGTATTCATCCTCGCCATCACACTCAATTTCTTGTATTACTATTTCATATGGAATCTCAAGACTAGGCCGGAAACTCCTCATGCATGACACATCATCGAAACCAGCATAAAAGGGACTGTACAAGAGAGAAAAGAAACAAAATAAAGGCTATCAGGAGTGAAGAGAGAAGGAAATTGCATTTCATTAAAATTGTAAAAGAACAAAGTTTAACTCATCCAAATGGACGGAACATAGAAATCTGAATTACAACCCTGGAAATAATCCAGATCTAATACCCAAAGGAAAATCCAAAGCTAACTACCACGACTCCTTCCGAGTTGGAAGAGGAGTAGCTTCCCAGTTATTGAGCTTGGCCTGAGACCCCACGAACTCCACATCAACTTTACTTGGACCTTCGCCTGGCTCCACCATATTCACTTCATCGAACACCCTTTCAAACTTTTCGATCAACTCTTTGTCAGGTTCTATCACCATAGAATTTGGTAGTGCTGTTGCTGGGCGTTGTTTAGTACCAGGCCGGACGAAGGAACGGGAAAGGCGAGGAATGGGTTTTGGTAGGGTCCACACTCTCTTTTTCATCTTTTTGGCTCTCCTTATGTCAGCAACAGTGGGTTTGAAGCCTAGCCCGAAAGTGTCCAGATTTCCGGGAAGAGATACTGGCTGTATGATTCCCTGCAGTGAGGCACCCAACCCCTTTCCGGGCAAGAATCCATTCCTTATCATCTCTGAAGCTACCATAATAGATGTGGCAGCTATCTTGGGCATAGGAACACACTCCCCTTCCGAGATTCTATCAACTGACACTGCGTCCATGACTTGGTACACCCACGGACCTTTGTCATTTTCAACTTCCTCGAAGGATGTAATAGTATTACAAGAATTGTCCTCTCCATGGACCACGATCTCCTGCCGATCCCATTCAAATTTAACCATTTGATGCAAAGTAGACGGTACTGCCTTTGCGGCATGAATCCAGGGCCGTCCCAATAAAAGATTGTAGGAAACGCTGACATCAAGCACTTGAAACTCCATAGTGAACTCCACAGGTCCTATTGTTAGCTCCAATACAATATCTCCCACTGTGTCTTTCCCTCCGCCGTCAAATCCCCTTACACAGATACTATTTTTGTGAATTCTTTCCCTGTCAACTTTCAACTTTTCTAGGGTGGAAAGAGGGCAAATGTTTGCACTAGACCCATTATCGATTAGCACCCGAGTTACCACAGAATCTTCACACTTCACTGTGAGGTAAAGAGCTCTATTATGTTCAGTTCCTTCCAATGGCAACTCTTCATCAGAAAATGTTACCCTGTTCACCTCAAAAATTTTGTTCGCAATCTTTTCAAGATGATTCACAGTGATTTTATCTGGCACATGAGCTTCGTTTAGAATCTTCATCAACGCCCGGCGGTGTTCATCCGAATGGGTCAGTAAGGACAATACTGAGATCTGTGCCGGGGTTTTTCTCAATTGTTCCACAATCGAATAGTCCTGAGCCTTCATCTTTTTCAGGAACTCTTCAGCTTCTTCTTCAGTAACAGCCCTCTTTGTCGGTGTCAGATTGTCTTTAGCTGCTTTAAACTTTCTCAATTCTTCAGGGGCAAAGCACCTCCCTGATCTGGTCAACCCATGAGTTTCGCACACTTCTTCTTTAACTTCTTTTCCTTGGTACATCACAGTCACTCTGTCATAGTTCCATGGGACAGCTTTCTCACTAAACACAGGCAACTGGGTCACTGGTTTAATGATAACTGGCTCTGTTCGAGCGCCTTTTACAACCAACACAGGCTTGACAACTGCTCCTGGTATTGTCACCTTAACAGGCTCTGGTTCTCTGACTGTCCGGTCCCCTGCGACCAGGGCTTTCCCATCAACCAACTTCTCATTTGCTTTAGTTTCACTTGCCTTAATCATCATCACAGTCTTGGACGGCTTCTTGTATTCTCCCTTCTGCACTAACTCGATCATGTGAGCCTCATGATGAATTGGTAGCGGATTCTGCGTGATATTGGGAGTCTCCGGAGCCTGCACCTCAATTCTCCGTGTATCAATGAGTTCCTGAATGGCAGTTTTCAGATGCCAACATTTCTCCGTATCATGTCCAGGCGCTCCACAGCAATACTCACAGCTTACTGAATGGTCCAAGTTCCTTGGGGGAGGGTTTGGTAATTTGGGTTCGATCGGGTTCAACATGCCTAACTGCCTTAATCTGTGGTACAGGCTGGTATAAGATTCACCCAAGGGAGTAAAAGTCTTCTTCTTTTGCAACCTATCATTCTTAAATGCGAGATTGGGTCGGTAACTGGTTCCAGCGGCATTTCTGTTGGTTCTTGGGAGTGGGTAAGCGTTTTGAGATGGATAAGTATTTTAGGGAGTGGGTGCGCGCCATTGTGCATGTGTAGGAGGTTGGGGGTATGTCTGGGCATGATGGACGGAAAAATGGGGAGTAGGGGGTGGGTAGTAATGCTGCGGTGGGCCATATGAAGTATGTGGGTAAGCTTGGGGGTGAGGGCGAGGTTGGTGATAATATGGTGACGGCCTCCTGGACCAGACCCTTGATTCCACTACTGCCACTTCTTCTTTCTTTTTCTTTCCCAATACTCCTTCGGTGCCGCTTTGAATAGCCTGCGTAGTTGCTTTGAGTGCCGAATAGCTCATAATCTTGTTAGACTTGAGACCCTCTTCCACCATACTTCCCATCTTTACGACCTCATTGAAAGTTTTCCCCACCGCGGACACCAGATGACCATAGTAGGTTGGCTCCAAAGCCTGAAGGAAATAATCAATCATCTCATTCTCTTTCATCGGAGGATCAACTCTGGCTGCCTGTTCTCTCCAACGGAAACCGTACTCTCTAAAGCTTTCTCCGGGCTTCTTCTCGATTTTGGTCAATGACAGACGGTCTGGGACAATTTCGAGATTGCATTCCAAATGACATGCAAATGCTTGAGCCAGGTCGTCCCATGTGTACCACCGAGCATGATGTTGTCGTGTGTACCATTCTAACGCTGCTCCACTTAAGCTTTGACTAAAGTAAGCCATTAACAGCTCATCTTTTCCCCCAGCTCCCCTCATCTTGCTGCAGAATCCCCTCAGGTGGGCCACAGGATCACCATGGCCATCATACAGATCAAACTTTGGTAACTTGAACCCTGTTGGCAGCTGGACACCGGGAAACAAGCACAAATCTTTGTAGGCCACACTGACTTGGCCACCCAATCCTTGCATGTTCCTGAAGGATTGCTCCAGGCTTTTTACTTTTCGAAACATCTCTTCCTGTTCCGGGTCCTTAAGCGGCTTATCGGTTTCCACCGGGAGCTTAAAGCGAGGAGTGTAGGAATATGGCTCAGGAGCTGGGAGGGTAGTACTGGCTGTCGTGAGTTGGAAACAATGGCTCACTGGAAGATCTCTGCAATGTGGCAGGTGGAGGCGCCACAAATACTGGAGCAATTGGTGGTGGAGGACATGGAATTTGTTTGGGTGGTGGTGGTGGTGTCTGAGAGGTGGTTCCGTAGTACTGCTGGTAAGTAGGGAAAGCGGGAGATGAGTTCACTGTGGGAGGATCTTGGGGTTGAGCTGGTGGTGGGAGGTAATTGGGGTTGGCAGGATAGACTGGTGGTGGATGTCCCTTCGACCAGGCCTGGTACATCTCGGCCATTTGTTGCTTTAGTTTATACATCTCCTCTCTCATTGTATTAACGTCCACCGCCTCCTCCTCTCTGCATGGGTCGACAATGCTCGCTTCTAAATCCTGATTGGTCATGTTTGACTTGTCTTTGGAGCGGGTGTTGTAAGGATGGGTTGCCAGAATGCCAGTCAGCTTAAACACCTATCTGGACTCATCAACAACAACTTTGTTAGCGGTTAGGGCATTAACAAATAGAGAACCGCACATTGATGGGTGGATGCACCTAAGCAGTCAAACGTTTCTATTATGCCTCTATTCATTCACATGCGTCATCCCGGCTTTCATTTCTTTTCTTGCCAATTAGTTCCCACTCTTATCTTTTCACTTTGTTTTGCTCTCCCTCTTTTGGTTCTCTTTCCTTTGGTTTTTCCCCTGTTTGTATCATTCCTTTCTGGTTTTCCCTTTTATTATTTAGAAACGGTCGAATCCTATGGAGATTGCCTACGTATCACGACCCTGCGTGAATCAGACCAAGCGTAGTTCGTGAAAAATAAATGCAAAGTAGGAGCATGATATTTTTGGCAATTTCAATTTTATTGATAGCAAACTTGTCTATTACAAAGACTCAAAACAACTAACAGACTCTAAGAACTACAA
>NW_017670721.1:241290-243469 GCF_001879085.1 Nicotiana attenuata | reverse complement strand
TTACTAATTACAGCATTCATGTGTTCATAAGAAAGACAAACCAGCCAATGTTAAATCAGTTAACAGTCCACAAGTTAAAACAGTCCAATTACAGTCCGTAGTCTCATTATTACAGCCGAGATATGGTTCAAATGAATTGATCAAACCAAATTTCTAACTACGCAATGAAAACAACACGTCCAGATGTAAACATGCATTAATTCCATCATTTAAACTTCAACAGAGTGTTCTACAGATGAATGCGATCTTCAGCACCACTGGAGCATGAGAATATACCTGGAAATTGCGATACAATGAGCAGAAGTAAGGTTAACAGCAGCAAATGAGAGTTTCCAATAGCAACAACACAGAAAATTCAGCCCAGGAATAGACCAGTGATCCAAGTATCAAATGGAATTGAGAGATTGAACACGATAGCACCAAAATAGACCCAAAACTGACTTGCTTGGAATCCAACCCACTCGAAATCAAAACAGGACTACTTCTGAACTTCAACTACACGATATTAAGTTAAACAATGCAAACCAACCACTAAACTTGAAATTGACCTAAGAAATTGAATAAACAGTATTTCTTTTTTTGGATTTTTCTGTAATTTTCTATTGTTTTTGGCTTTCAAATTTTTGAATTTCTACTTTCAAATCTGGAAAACTGAAGAGTACTTTTGGGGGAAAGCTTTTTGGAGGTTCCAAACTTGTGAATCAAGGCAATATACACTGCCTTTTATAGGCAGAGTTTTGGAAATGCTTCAGATTTTCAGTTGCCTTTTAGTACCTCTTTATTTACTCATTTAGTCCCTTGTTTTCTGACTTGTTACACAAGTAACTACACCTATTTTATTGAAATCTATACTAAAGTCCATCCTAGAAGTTTCTATACCCATTACAATTCCTATTCTATCCTTACCTTGGTTCTAATTTTACCAATCTTAAATGAAACTACCCTTTTCCATGCCTAAACTACCCTTTGAACCCTCTTGGAATTACTGAGCTAAACCAGACCATTCCCCTATTACCCTAGTAACTGGTCAAGGACTAACCGTGGTTAAACAAGATCCTATCCTATTTAGCTATAACCAGACCAAACTAAACTAAACCTAACAATGCTAATTAATACTAAACACTGAATTAAGGCATTACCAATGATAATTACTGATTAAACTAGACTAAACTAACTAGACTAACTGAAATTAACAAATCAAACATTAGAACAAAAATTAAAATCAACAAAGCCTAAACAGAATCGACTAAGATGGCTAATAAAGAATTAAGGATTATAACAATGAACCATAAACTGAAACCAAACATTTAGCAAGACGGATTAAACCAACCAAACAAAATTAAACAAGAGCAAGATGAAACACATACTGAACAGAATCAAAAACAGAATCGAACAAAAACTTACTAATTTTGAGCATTCGACTGATTATGGGGCGAACTCTGACCAGCTATTGTTGTTTGAATCCTCCGGGATTCTTGACACGTAACATCCCTAATCGTGTGTTTTCAAAAGAAAACACGTGATTAGGGAAATTACGGTCCAAAATCCCCAAGATTTCTGAATTAGGGTTCTGCCGGAATTTGGAATTTAGAATTTGTAATGTTTCGGGCAGATTAGAATTAGGGTTCTGCCGGAATTAGGGTTCTAACTATCACCTTAGAATTTTTATTTTCTGATGCTTGTAGTAAAATACAACATGCTTGTGGCTATTTGTCGCGGTTGTGTTAGCAGAAGCATTATCTAAGGTGATAGTTAGAACTTTATTAATAAGCCCATAAAAATCAAGTATTTGTAGAACAGTAGTTGCAATATATGCTCCAGTGTGTTTAGAATCAACAAATTTATAACCAATAATACGTTTTTGCAAGTTCCAGTGATGATCAACCCAATGACACGTAACAGTTAAATAATCACAACCATTAGGACTACGACCTATATCAGATGTGATGGACACTTTACAATCCAAGTGATAAAATACACAACGAATATACTGAAGATATTCAGTCTGAAATTTAAAAATATCATTTCTAACCGTGGTCTTGGGAAAACCTTGAAAAGCAGGGTTATACATTTCTTGAATATAATGCACAAAAGCAGGGTGAGAAGGAAACGTAAAAGGTAAGCCACAGACCGCCACCATTTTTGCTAAGTTCTCACGATCTCTATCTTTGTTATATTT
>NW_017670721.1:235710-238347 GCF_001879085.1 Nicotiana attenuata | reverse complement strand
CAAGAAAATTTCTGCTCCTGTTCCAATCAAAGAAAAATTTGTTAATGTAAAATGGTGGTTAGCTGCTGGCATTCTTGCTGGCCATGCTCCCGTTTCCGACCTTGCTCTGACTTGCTTCTTTGGACTTGCTTTGACTTGTCACGATTTCCCAATTGACTTTCAACCCTCTGATCTTGATGACCCACATGTTTTACCTCGTATCACTGTTTGGTGTTTATGTTCCTTTCTTGTGAACCTTGCTTCTCCCTCACAACCATCTGATTATTCCATTGATTTTCATTGGTCCTTCATGTTTTACTCTCTTGTGACATGTCCCCACCTTGTTGTGCCATCTAGCTGGGAAGCTGGTGGTTAGCTTTGACATCCTTCTGTTGTTTTGAATAGAACTGACACTAAAACATCTTATAGACAGACTTCAAGATGATGAAATGCAATGACCTCGAAGGTTTTGAGGATAGAAAAACTATGAAAACGAATGAGTTGTAATGAAGAGAAAAAGGACAGGACTTATCTGAGCGGAAAGGCTGATTCCATTGATCGTGCCATGCATTGGATTCCAGCCTAGTCTGTCCAACCAATCAATTATCAATTATTACATTTGTTGTCTCATACTTTCACGCCCGACTCTCACCAAACCCAAACCTTGCTTGTTTTGCCATGTTTCAAACAATTTTCTACCACAGACTTCTTTCATTTGCCCAACTGAAAAACTCACTTTCGCCTTACGGTGCCCGTGAGGGTTTTCACCAATAAGACTCTCTTATTTTAATATCTCTCAACTCACATCGCCCTATGGTGCCCGTGAGGGTTTTCACCGATAAGACTCTCTCATTTTATCATTTTCTTTCTGTCACCCGAGTGTTGTCTCCAACATGAGTCACTTTACCTGCCCGTATTGTCATTTCTTGAAATTGATCAGAAGGTCTTTCTTTGGACCGTAATGTGGCTTTTGGATGGGTTTTAGAAAGAAAGGTGCAAAAGCTCAAAATAATTCAAATGTGGGTTCAACATTACAACTTTCGGAATCATATCTCTCGCAACAACCATAACTTCTGCCCCAGTTTCCTTCTTGGGGATTCTTGGATTTTTCTTCTGTTGTGACTGAACCTCAGTGAAGCTGCCTACGTACCCTTTCGGGATCAAGTCAAACGTAGTTCAGGCCCTAGAACTACTTATTGTGGCGATCTTTCTTTCTTCTACTTTTCCTTTTCTTTCCTTTCATTTCTTTTCTTTTCCTTCTCTTTTCTTTTCTTTTCCCCTTTTTTTTCTTTTCTTTTCTTTTTCTTTTTTTTTTTAATTTTTTTTTTCCTTTTCCTTTCCTTCTCTTTTCTTTTCTTTTTTTTTTTGGACTGTTTTTCCCCTGTTTCTCCGCTGACTTTCCTTGCTCGGGCTTTCGAGTTTTGTTATTGATTCCGAAAGAGGGATACTAAAGGAAATATAATAAGGCTCAAAGGGATAACAACGGATAAAGTGTTTGGGTAGCAGAACAAAATGCCTTCGTCATTTCAATCTCAAAACATGCCAAATACAATCAGGTACACAAGGATAAAGAAAATCATACATAATATCTCTTGACTGTATCAGAATTGATAGCCATTTCTACACATTTTCCTTCCACGTTCGTTAGATATAAAGCGCCATTGGACAAAACTCTGGTTAGAACAAATGGCCCCTGCCAGTTTGGGGCGAACTTTCCTTTTGCCTCAGCCCAATGAGGTAGAATACGTCTGAGCACCAACTGTCCTACTTCGAACTTCCGCGGACGCACTTTCTTGTTATATGCTCTTGCCATTCTTCGTTGGTACAATTGACCGTGACATACTGCTGCCAGTCGCTTCTCATCAATCAAACTTAGTTGTTCCAGGCAGGCTTTAACCCATTCATCATCATCAATCTCTGCCTCTGCGATGATTCGGAGGGACGGGATTTCAACCTCTGCGGGTATTACTACTTCGGTTCCATACACCAATGAGTAGGGAGTCGCTCCTACTGAAGTGCGGACAGTAGTGCGATAGCCTAACAAAGCAAAAGGTAACTTTTCATGCCATTGCCTTGACCCTTCTACCATTTTCCGAAGTATTTTCTTGATATTCTTGTTAGCTGCTTCGACCGCCCCATTTGGCTTAGGACGATATGGAGTGGAATTGCGGTGCATGATCTTAAACTGTTGACATGTCTCGGCCATCAAATGACTATTAAGATTGGCACCATTATCTGTGATGATTACCTTCGGGATCCCAAACCGGCATATGATATTTGAATGTACGAAATCGACAACTGCCTTCTTAGTCACGGATTTGAAGGTTTTTGCCTCCACCCATTTAGTGAAATAATCAATAGCTACCAAAATGAATCTATGCCCATTTGAGGTTGTTGGCTCAATCGGACCGATAACATCCATTACCCAGGCAACGAACGGCCATGGTGCTGACATTGTATGCAATTCAGATGGTGGAGAATGAATCAAATCTCCGTGTATCTGACACTGATGACATTTGCGCACGAAACTGATGCAATCCCCCACCATAGTAAGCCAATAATAACCTGCTCGTAGGATCTTTTTTGCCAATATATATCCGCTCATATGAGGTCCACAAACTCCCGCATATACCTCAGCCATGATAACTGTAGCCTGTC
>NW_017670721.1:189156-190369 GCF_001879085.1 Nicotiana attenuata | reverse complement strand
ATATACTAGTATTAGTACCCGCACGATGTGCGGATAATATCACGATCCTGCTAAATTCTATAAATTAAAAAGAACAAATTATATGGATAACTATTGACATAAACTTAAATATTATAACCCCATATAGCCGGTGATACAAACAAATGAAAATACAATATGATTCAAAAATAAATACTCCTTCCCTTTAAATTTACATAAAGTATTTTTCTTATTAGTCTGTTCCAAAGTAATATATTTCTGTATTTGGGAATAATTTAACTTTAAATTTTTTATTTTACCCATTTTACATATAATGAGAAGTTTTTATACCCATGCAAATATCATGGCCCCACAAAACTATTAGAATCATAAGTTTCAAAAGTTTTCTTTTCCTTTCTTAAATTTCGTGCCACGTCAAATTATCTCATGTATATTGAAACTGAGTGAAGTCATACTATATAGAGTAATAACAAATAAAATATATTTAGTAATATCTTAATTTAAATTATAAAAATATAGTATATTATTATCTCAACATAATAAATTCTCACATCAACATTAACTTCTACCAATCTATAATTACACTAATATATACATACATGGTAATTTATTAACAACCTGTCACGACCCATTTTCACAATAGGTCATGAGGGCGCCTGACACCCTTGTCAGGCAAGCCAATTGCGGAAACATTTCTAAAATACTTATGTTACTGTTAATTAAAATAAGTGGAATAAACACTCAAATTGGAGTTTAAACCAGAAGAACTGAATACTGTAGTAATATGATTACACAACCCCAAAATAATTGTCTACCAAAGTGTGTGCCAGAACCTGGTGTCACAAGCTACGGGCAACTAGTAGAATGTACATCCAAATGAATACCACACTACCCTACTGTCTGGATCCGAATAGACAGAAAATAACAATACAAAAGAAAGACTTCTTCGGCTGCGGATCGACATGGAAGAAAAGCAGCTCACCGTAGAAGTCCCAAGCCTGCTCACGAATGCGCACCAGAGAAATAACCAGATCCACCTGCCTCAGACCCTGTACATTTAAGTACAGAAGCGTAGCATGAGTACATAAACAATATGTACCCAGTGAGTATCCCGCCTAATCTCGAAGAAGTAGAGACGAGAGGTCGACTTGATACTCACTAGGGTCAAGATAATATAATATAATTATGCTATTCTAAGCATGAAAGTCACCAATATTCAACAAGTTATAACAAA
>NW_017670721.1:124049-180742 GCF_001879085.1 Nicotiana attenuata | reverse complement strand
AACAGAATTAAAATGTGCACTGCCGAGGGTCGAATGGCACGAACCATAGATGCATCTATCTTACCGAGGCGATCGGCCCAATCCATAAATATCAAGAAAACATCAAGAATGCACACGAAGGTCCATACATATACCAGGAAGCTCTTACCAAGGCCTAACAAGTTCATACGTTCACTTCATATTTCCTTTAAGTCTGTAGCATATCATGAATGATCGTACTGGCAATTTAAATAAGAGATACTTTCAAATTAGGCATGATGTGGGTCCTGAACTACCCTTACAATTACTATCATAGTAGCTACGCACGAACTCTCGTCCCCTAGTACGTACGTAGCCCCCGCATTTAGCAACAATTATTCAGTTATTACACCTATGGGGACAATTCCCTCTTACAAGGTTAGAAAGGAGACTCACCTCGCTCCAAACCGCACTTCCAATATCGAAAACAAGCCGAAGCTCTTATTTCGAAGCCGAACGATCACCAACTAGTTAAAATAGGTAAGAACTAGTTAATAAAGGCTTAAAAGGTCGAATTCTAACTATTTAAGTAATTTCCCAACCTCAAGTTTACTAAATTCCGACCCCGGGCCCACGTGCCTGGATTCCGATATTTTTCGAAGGAAATTGTTCTCTACAACCTAAGGATCAATAATATATAAGTTCTAGTCCATTTCATAACAAATTTCATGCTTAAATCTTAATTTTATTAAAACCCTAGGTCTAGCTCTTACCCTTTGATTTTATCTAGTTTTTAGTGTTTAATCTACCTAATATACATGTCTTTAAACTAATAATGAATGGGAGTAACTTACCTTGAAGTGCTATGTTGAAACCCTCTCTTTGGAAGCCCCCAAATCGCTTAAGTGTGGAGTGAGAAATGAAAAATGGCCTTTGAGTTCGAATTAAATGAACTCTCTGCCCAGCGATTTCCGCTTCTGCGGTGCTAGGACCGCTTCTGCGGTCTCTGGGCCGCTTCTGTGGTTTCCTCTTGGCCTGGCCCTTTCCGCTTTTGCGATGAGCCGACCGCATCTGTGGTCCAAGAACTGCAGATGCGGTTATGACAAAAGCAACAACTTCAGCTCTTCTTTAATTTTCTTACTTAGCTCGAACCTCGCTCGTTTGACGACAAGTCTAAAATCACGAGGCGGACCTATTCGAACCCTCGGAACTCCCAAAACAACGCTAAATCTCGGAATCACCCCCTAAAACCAAATGAATCAAACTATTGAATCTTCAAGTTCTTAATTCTCCTCTAACGGGTCAAAACGCCCTTAAACTACTCGGATTGGCACCAAATTTCACGGGCAAGTCTTAAATGACATTACAGACCTGTACCCGACTTCGGAATCAAAATCCGAGCCCGATATCTGGGGAATCAATGATTTCTTAGTTTCTTTAGTTCTTTAAAGCTTCAATTAAACAATTTTAAATAAAAATTTATTACTCGGGCTAGGGACCTCGGAATTCGATTCCGGGCATACGCCCAGGTCCCATATTTTCCCACGGACCCTCAGAAATTGCCAAATCACGAATCAGGGTCCGTTTCCCAAGAAAGTTGACCGAAGTCAAACTTGGCCTTTTAAGGAATTCTTAAGAAACAATTAGGCACTTTTCACTCAAAAACTCTTCTAACTCCCGAACCGCAAGTCGTAAATTGGTTAAAGCAAGTACGGGAGGCTTTACTTAGGGGAACGAGGTTCTAAAAGATTAAACGTTCGGTCGGGTCGTTACACAACCAATATTTCTAACTTTTGGGAGTTACCAACTTATAAAATAGTTGGATCGTAATTTGCTCAATAATTTTGCTAGTTACCTCAATTTTAACCACACAATTAAAATCACATTGCTTTTAACAATTTAAATGATACCTTTGGGATATAGTTAAGATTAATATATTATATACTGTTAACCTACTTTAAATATTTTTCTTCTACGATGCACATGTGCTAAAAGAAGATGAGTTCTTACATGTAACTGTTAATTCAATGAATCCTACCTTATGATTTTGTGATTCACTTTATTTTGTGTAAAAAGCAATCCCAAATAGTGCAATTATATTCATCTATGTGTTTACCCTATCCAAATCTATTTCATTCTAATTGACACACACACACACACACACACACACACACACACACACACACACACACACACACAATTTGAGAGAACATAAATATCAACAACGCGCTAAAAAGTCATTGTCCATACCAGAGCCATTAGAGAAGAATTTATCCTCCCTTCTTATATATTTTAGCATAACAATTGCTAGCACTAATAGAAAAATTAAAAAAACAAAAAAAAGAAATGTATGCATTGCTTCCAAACAATTGAGATATAAATTAAATTATAAAATATTGGATAACTAATTTTACCGTAAGGCAACACAATTGACATTTGTTTAGCCAATGTCTGAGTCGATTCATAGTTAAACATTATCCCTAATGTATTAGGAAAGTTTTGATCAACAACTCAATAATTATGATTATGGGTTCGAACCTAGATTTTTTAGTCTTATTTCTAGTAACAAACACGTTTTTATTTTTCTGTTGTTTTTTTTGTGAATTCAAATTTCAAAAAACTCTTTCTCATTATTTAGAACAATTTGCCTCACTCGTTGAGCCTCCCGTTTGAATTGGAACATTTATGTGTTGATTAGCTTTCCTAATTAATTAATCAATCAATTCAAATTTAACTTTCTTTCCATTCAGATTCAAAAGAATCTTATTTACTATCTTTCTATTTAAATTTAAATTAATATTCTGTCTTTCTATTTAAATTAAAATACTACAACAAATATTGTCATAATTTGCCAAGTGGCTTTATATTAGCTTGCCACTTGGCTTAACCATAATGCACACTTGCTATATTGCCATGTGATTTTTATTAGCTTATCGCGTTACTTAATGTCCTTACTCGTTGCCCTACTTTTAGTATAATAAAATGAATATAGTTTTGTATTACCCTAAAATTTAATTTAACTTTGTTCTTTTGTTCCGTAGCTCCAATTGTTTTGTTTAAATTTATCAATAATATTATTTTCCTATTAACTATTTTATTAAACAAATTTAAAGTGTAGACCCCTTCACATTACATCTATTCTCCTCTATATACATTATTTTCTATCATATAGTATTTTAATTATTTATCACATTTCGTGGTGTATCTATAATATAAATATTATCGTATTATTTTTCTAATTATTTTGAAAATATGCCAAGTTTAAACGAAGAAGTTCTTTTATTATTTTCCATAAATCTACACTTTTAGTAATTATTATTTAGTGTAATGTACAATAAGCAATTAATTTTTTTCCTTTTGTTTTCGTATAGAGTTTTGACTTTAATTTTTTTATGACTTAACTACATGACATTTTTAATTACATATTTATATTGTTAATTTGTTGCTTGGCATTATTTCGTTGTAAATATTTTAAATTTTAGGTTTATAAATTATGTTTTCAATTGCGTGATCTTATCCATATAATATATTTTTTTCTCGTAATAATTCAAAAAGTTTTCTTATATCAAATTTAAATGTCTAATCCTTCTATATATCTACAATTATATTATTTGTTTACAAAAAAATTCTCTATTTTTTGTTCTTTATCTATTGTTACTGCGTTACCCGTTACTTAATATGGTTACATTTTAACTTTTTATGTGATGACCCAAAAGGTCATCACTTGCTTTTAAATTTAATTTTATATTTCTGAGGCCTTGAATACCTCTTTTATCTTCACCTCGATTTGCATGCGCAGTCCGGGCGTGTAGCCTGAAAGCTTAAATGAGAAAATCTATGAAAAATGATAAATTTTGACTATAAAATGAATTAATTTGACTTCGGTCAATATTTTTGGTAAACGGACCCGGACCCGTGATTTGACGGTCCCGGAGGGTCCGTAGGAAAATATGGGACTTGGGCGTATGCCCGGAATCGAATTCCGAGGTCCCAAGCCCGAGAAATAAATTTTTAAAGAAAATTGTTTTCTGAAATTGTTTAAAGGATTTTGAAATGAAATTTGATTAGAAGATGTTGGTATCGGGCCCGTATTCTGGTTTCGACGCCGGGTACGGGTCTTATTTATGATTTAAGATGATTCCGTGAAGTTTGGTGAGAAACGGATGTCATTTGACGTGATTCGGACTTAAAAGGGAAAATTTGATGCTTTATGAAGTTTGAGAAAAATTCTTTGATTTTGAGGTTTAATTCGTTGTTTGAGAGGTTATTTTGGCGATTTGATCGCACGGATAAGTTTGTATGATGTTGTTGAGTTAGTACGTGTGTTTGGTTTGGAGCCCTGAGGGCTCGGATGTGTTTCGGGAAGTTTTGGACATAAGAAAAGTTGCAGAAACAGCTGTTCTGGTGTAACCACACCTGCGGTTCTGGGGCCGCAGATGCGGACTCGCAGGTGCGAGAAGTACATCGCAGGTGCAGAATTCTTCGCAGATGCGGATAATTTTCCGCAGATGCAGTTCCGCAGGAGCGGGTCCTTTCTCGCAGGTGCGGCCCCAGCGGGGCCTAGCCATTTCCGCAGAAGCGACAATTTTTCTGCATATGCGATTGCGCAGATGCGACCCCTGAGCCGCAGATGCGGAAGTCGGGCAGTGAGTTTTTTTTTAAAAACATAACTTCAGCGATTTTCTTTCAAACTTTCACGAAAATTAGAAGAACTAGGGCGATTTTCTCAAGAGATTTTCTTCCCAAATCAGAAGTAAGCACTCACTAACTGATTTCTTTCAACTATCTAATGTTTTTCATCAACTTTTATCAATAATTCTAGGGTTTTAATGGTGGAAAATTGGGGAATTGGGTAGAGTTAGGGCTTTTTAATTATTTGGGAATTTGACCTCGTTTTGGGGTAGGATTTCAAAACAAATGATATATTCGGGCTCGTGGGTGAATGGGTGATCGGCTTTTGGTCCGAACCTCGTGTTTTGACCAAGCGGGCCCGGGGTCAATTTTTGGGTTTTTGAGAAGAATGATCAAAAAGCTATAATTGAGCATTGGAATTGGATTGTTTAGCATTTATTGATGTTATTAAGTCGATTATGTATAGATACGATTGTGTTGGAGCCAAATTCGAAAGGAAAGGCGGTATTTGAGGATTGAGTTGGCCGTGGAAGTTCGAGGTTAGTGTCCGGTCTAACATTAGCTTGAGGGATTAGGAGTTGTGTCCTATTTGCTAATTGCTTCTCGTTGAGTACGACGTATAGGCATGGTGACGAGTATCTATACGTTGGTATCGAGCATGACCGTGAGTCTTGAATTGATAGTTATTGTGTTCTTGAATGTTACTATGGGTGTTATAATTGATGGTATCCGATATTGAGCAAAGATTTAGTTTATTTTCGTGGATTTTATTTATGATTGAGGATTGGTACTAATTGAGCTGAGTAGGAGTTGAGTTAGGATTGGTTATGTAACGACCCGACCGGTCGTTTTGAGCTTTTGCACTTTGCTTGCCAGATCTCGGGCATGACTTGCCCCGTGTGATGTATTATGACTTATTTAAATCGTCGGTTTTGGTTTTCAGGATGAGCGGAATGAATTTGGATGAACAGTTCTCAGTTTATGCTTAAAAATTTGAAAGGTTTGACCAAGTTTTGACTTGTTATCATATGATCTCGGATTGGAATTTTTATGATTTGGTTAGCTCCGTTAGGTGATTTGGGACGTAGGAGCGTGATCGGAATGTGTTTTGGAGGGCCGGAGTAGATTTAGGCTTGAATTGGCGAAATTAGAATTTTGGCGTTTTTCCGGTTGATAGGTGAGATTTTGATATAGGGGTCGGAATGGAATTCCGAAAATTGGAGTAGGTCTGTTGTGTCATTTGTGACGTGTGTGCAAAATTTCAGGTCATTCGGATGAGGTTTGATAGACTTTTTGATCGAATTCGGAATTCGGAAGTTTTGGAAATTCTTAGGCTTATATCCGAGGGTGATTCGATGTTTTGCGTTCCGAAGGCTGGAACAAGTTTGAATGATGTTTTAGGATTGGTTGGCATGTTTGGTTGAGGTCCCGGGGGCCTCGACTGAGTTTCGGGTGGTTCCGAACCATTTCTAAGCTATTTTTAGCTGCCGATTTTTGGCTACAGCAGTGTTCTACGCGATCGCGGGGAATTGGACGCGATCGCGATGAGTAAAATGCGAGAAAAATGTCAGTGCTTCGCGATCGCGTATGAACCTTCGCGATCGCATAGAGTAAATATTCTGCTGCACTGATCCAACTTTGGAAGCTTATACCTCACAATCTATAAGTAATTTGGAGATGATCAAAAAATGAAAGTTATAGCCCATTGTGTCTAATTTTCAGAAATGTAAATCAATTAGAATTTTATGTTGTGTACAGAAAGTTATGGTGGTTAAACTATAGGCTGTCCGAGAAGGGTTTAGAAATCTCTAATGCACATGGCTGACTTTGGAAGCTTATATCTCGCAATATATAAAGAGTCAGGAAATGAGCAACATATGAAATTATAGCCCTTGGTGTATAGTTTTCAGAACATCAAACCATTTGTCATTTGGAGTTGTGTGCAAAAAGTTATGACCATTACACTGGAGGCTGTCCGGAAGAGCTGGGAACTTGTTCTTTGCGATCGCAGAGCATTGTCCTCGATCGCGAAGGGCAAATTTTGGGCTGAGAAAAGTCGTTTCGCGATCGCGAAGAGTATATACCTTGGCAGAATGTTTGAAAGACCTGTTCCGCGACTTTGAACCCTTTTTACACCATTTTTTAACGGGAAAAGAGCTTGGAGGCGATTTTGAAGAGCGGAAATCATTGTTCTTTATTGAGGTAAGGATTTTGGACCCTAAAACTTGATTATTTGTGATTAAGGAACGAAAACATAAGTGTTTAATTCATGAAAATCAGTAGAAAATGTTGGAGTTAGGGCTTGAGATTATGAGACCTTCTAGGGATGATTTGAGGGGTCAAACGAACTCCGATTTTCGAGTTCTTTATATGTACGAACTCGTGAGATGATGAAGAACATTTTGTTTATCCAGTTCTGGGACGCGGACCCGGGGGTCGGGTTTTGTGCTTAAAATTGATATTTTTCAATTGAAATTCATTCGTTTAGCATAATTTAATGATAAAAATCTAAACTTGGTAGATTTGAAGCACTCGGAAGTCGTTTCGAAGGGCAAAGGCATTGCAAGCTAGATTTCGAGCCGGATTGAGGTGAGTAATGATTTTAAATGTTGTCCTGGGGGTATGAAACCCCGGAATTTCACAACATACGGCTATGTTGAGGTGACTTACACGCTAGATGACGAGCGTTGGGTAGAGCACCGCTGGGGATTGTGACTTAGTCCATCCAGAATGATTATTTTACTGCTTATTTGATAGTAATTGGTTGATATTATTATATTTGGGCAAAATGCCATATGTGGGCTTCGTACCAGCTGTTTTAACCCTTAGGGGATATTTTAAATAATATTTTCCTCACTGATTGATTTCATACTGGTGCTCAGTCATACTATATTTTACTATTTTAAAGACTCAGCTGTATTATTCTGTTTTAAACACATTAAATGATATTTTCAAAGGTATTTGAGCTGAGCTTCATATTTTACTGTGGTCCGAGGGGCTTACGAGATTCTGACTGAGTAAGGCCGAGGGCCTGTGTTGTGAGGATACATTTGGGTCGGGCTGCACGCCGCAGCAGTGATACATTGATTATGATAATGAGGCCGAGGGCCTGAGATTGTACGCCACGAGGTGGCTTGAGATATTGATATGAGGCCGAGAGCCTGTTTATGATCCCACGAGATGGCTTGATTATGCGTTTGGGCCGTAAGGGGCCCCTCCCGGAGTCTGTACACCCCCAGTGAGCGCGGGTACCCATTGTGATGTGAGATATAGCCCGAGGGGCTAGTATTGTTCTGTGACATTGCCCGAGGGGCTGATTCTGTTGTTACTGTGCCCGAGGGGCAGTTATTATATGTTTACTTATTAGTTGTTTTCCTGTGATTGTTTAGCTGTTTAAGAGAGGTTTATGAGATTTCACTGCTTAATTATAATTACTGATTTGTTATGCCTCTTGTAGCTTAATGTTGTACTTTACGTTGCTTCATATTACTCAGTCTTCATTTATTTTTATTACTCACTGAGTTGGAAGTACTCACTTTACTACCTGCACCTTGTGTGCAGATTCAGGTATTTCTGAACCCGATAGCGGGTATTGGTTGCTCAGAGGCAGAGTCATCGGAGTTTAGCAAGGTAGCTGCCCGACGTTCGCAGCACTGCTTTTCCCATCTCGATTTCATTAGACTGTATCTAGTACATTTTAGACTCTTGTTGTATTCGGACCGTAGTAGATGCTCATGACTAGTGACACCCTGATGTCGGGCTGTGTTGGGTTTGTTTTCCGCAAATTATACTGTTAACTGCTTATTTTTGAGATTTTATCATCTTTACGACTTAATACTTATTATGTTACTGATAAAATTGGAATGGGAGTATGTCGGTTGGCCTTGTCTTCACGAGAGGCGTCATCACGACCGTGTCCGAGTTTAGGGTAGTGACAGGTTATAGCTGATTCTCCCTTGCCTCGATGTTTGTCTTGATATTCTTTTTCCCTTGCCTGGAAGTTATTATATTGCTTTGTTCCCTCGCCGGGATTCTTTGTGATTTTGTGTTGGCTTGTAAATGGGATCGGGTGGTACACCTACCACGAGATATGATGAAATGGGATTGTGACGACCCAAAGGGTCATCACCTATTTTTAATTGAATCCTATGACTCCGAGGCCTTGAAAACCTCATTTAGAGTCGCCTCGATTTGCGTGCGCAGTGCGGGCACGTAGCCGGAAAGCTTAAATATGAAATTCTGTGAAAAATGCCAAGTTTTGATGTTAAAATAAATAAATTTGACCTTGGTCAACATTTTGGGTAAACAGACCCGGACCCGTGATTTGACGGTCCCGGAGGGTCCGTAGGAAAATATGGGACGTGAGCGTATGCCCGGAATCGAATTCCGGGGTCCCAAGCCCGAGAAATGAATTTTTTAGTAAAATTGTTTTCTGAAATTATTTAAGGAAATTGGAAATGAAATCTGATTAGAAAGCGATGGTATCGGGCCCGTATTTTGGTTCCGGCGCCCGGTACAGGTCTTATATATGTTTTAAGTCCTTCCTGTAAAATTTGGTTGAAAACGGATGTTGTTTGACGTGATTCAGACCTAATTTGGAAAATTTGATGATTTGTAAAGTTTGAAAGAATTCTTGGATTTTGAGGTTTAATTCGATGTTTATGATGTTATTTTGGTGTTTTGATCGCACAAATAAGTCCGTAGGATGTTTTTGAGATTGTATGTATATTTGGTTTGGAGCCCCGAGGGCTCGGGTGAGTTTTGGATAGGCCACGGGGTGCATTTTTGAACTTAAAAATTTGCTGGTATGAACAGACCTGCAGGCTTCGCATTTGCGAAGCCTGCCTCGCAAATGCGAACAACCCAGGTCTGCCTTTTCCTAGCAAATGCGAGTTTTATGTTTGCAAATGCGAAACCTCCCATATTGGTCAGACCTCGCAAATGCGATCACTATGTCGCAAATGCGAAGGTCCCTAAAATTTGAAGCGTTCGCAAATGCGAAACAAGCTTCGCAATTCCCATATCTGCAGAGGTCGGGGTTCGCAATTGCGAACCCCTGTTCGCATTTCCCATAACTGAGACCTGCAATTTTTACACTTAAACGATTTTGAGCTTCATTTTTCATACTTTATCAAACCCAAACACACTTAGGCGATTTTCCAAGAACAGGTCTTCTTCCAAATCAATTATACGAGCGAATTGGCGGTGGAATCAAGGGGTAAAGATATAGTTGAGGCTTGAGTTGTGTTCAAGGCATCGAGGTAAGTGTTTGGTCTAACCTTAGCTTGAGGGATTAGGAGTTGAGTCATATTTGCTATGTGTTTCTTGTGGAGTATGACGTATATGCATGGTGACCAGTATCTATACGTCGGTGTCGAGCATGACCGTGAGTCTTAAATTGATATTCGTTGTATTCTTGAATAATACTATGGTTGCAATAGCGAGTAGATCTGAGGTATTGAGTAAAGGATTAGCTTATTTTCGTAGAAGTTATTTATGAGTTGGAAATGGTGATAATGGAGATGATTAGAAGTTGAATTGAGATTGGTTGTAGCTGGTTCTCCCTTGCCGGAACGAATATACTTGTACTGTTGAGTTCCCTTGCCGGGATAGAGTATTTTATGGTTAATGCCTTGCCAGAATTTTTGTCATGATTACTGCGAGCTGTATATTTGGAACGGGTTGCGCGCCGCAATATTTTTATTTATGTATACATATATGGATCGGGTTGCACGCCGCAACACATATTATATATGGATCGGGTTGCACGCCGCAACATATATTATATTGGATCGGGTTGCACGCCGCAACATGTATATTATTGGATCGGGTTGCACGTCGCAACAGATATATTATATTTATTGGATCGGGTTGCACGCCGCAACAGTTATATATATACCTATGGATTGGGTTGCGCACCGCAACAGTAGTGTTATTATATTGTTTTAGATACTGTACTGTTCCTTCACATTTGTTTAGTTTCTACTAAGTTGAACTGTTTCCCCGAGGCATGTACCCCCTCCCTTTTAACTGCTTATTTCTTGTTTATTTTTTGCAATATATTGTATATCTGTACAGGTTTATTTGGTAGTCTAGTCCTAGCCTCGTCACTTCTTCGCCGAGGTTAGGCTAGGCACTTACCAGCACATGGGGTCGGTTGTGCTGATACTACACTCTGTGCTCTTTTGCACAGATCCAGGTCCTGGGGATGCATTCAGTCATCAGCAGTAGATTGGGAGCTATCCTTCAGTCCGAGACTCCGAGGTAGCCCTGCTGGCGTTCGCAGGCCCGGCGTCTCTTCTATCAGTTTGTATGTTCTGTTGTCATTTGTACTTGAGACAGACTATGTTCTTTTCTTTCAAACACTTATTTGTAATAATCCTAGACAGTTCGTGGATGTTGTGACACCTGGTTCTGGTTAGAGGCATGTGTTGGTCTTCAGGATATTTAGGTTTTATATTTTATTTAAGACTTCCGCTAAATTTCATATTCCGCTGCAATTTATTTGTTTATTTCCGATAAATTTAATTGGTCAAAAAGGAATTAAAACAGAAAGAGTTAATGATTTCTAAGATCGTGGCTTGCCTAGCTTCTACGAGTAGGCGCCATCACGACTCCCGAGGGTGGGAAATCCGGGTCGTGACAAGTTGGTATTAGAGCTCTAGCTTACATAGGTCTCACAATTCACGGACAAGCTCAGTAGAGTCTGAGGGATCGGTACGGAGACGTCTGTATTTATTCCCAGAGGCTACAGAGTTAGGAAAAGTTTCACATTTGTTCTTTCTTGTCGTGCGGTTTGGTTTCTCAAAGCTAATTGAATTTCTACTCTGTTCTTTCGTAGATGGCGAGAACACGCGCTTCCTCATCTACCGCTCAGCAGCCCGAGCCCCCAGCAGCAGCTCCCACGAGGGGCAGAGGGCGAGGCCGAGGCCGTGCTAGAGGCCGAGGTAGGGGTAGAGCTCGGCCCCAAGCAGCAGCACCAGTGGCGGAGCCTCAGGTTGATTTTGTTGAGGAGGTTCCGACGCCAGCAGTTCCGGTGGGCCCAGCACAGGTCCCAGAGGGGTTTATAGCTACCCTAGTTCTTCAGGATGCTCTGGTCCGATTAGTGGGCCTCATGGAGAGTGTCACCCGGGCAAGCTTGCTTCCTGTAGCACCAGCCACTTCTCAGGCTGGAGGAGGAGCCCAGACTCCTGCTACTCGTACTCCAGAGCAGGTAGCTCCCCAGACTCAGACTCCAGCAGTTTAGCCAGTTGGAGCAGCTCAGCCGGGCGTGGTAGCCCAGGTCGGTGATGGAGCAGCTATGTCTACCGATGCTTTGTGGAGACTGGACAGGATTACCAAGCTCTTCACTACTACCTTCAGTGGTGCATCTACTGAGGAGCCCCAGGATTATCTGGATAGTTGCCACGAGGTTCTTCGGAACATGGGTGTTGTTGAGACCAATGGGGTTGATTTTGCTACATTTCGCTTGTCTGGATCCGCCAAAACTTGGTGGATGGATTATTGCTTAGCTAGGACAGCAGGATCACCAGCCTTGACATGGGAGCAGTTCACACAGCTATTTCTGGAGAAGTTTCTCCCCATTACTCAGAGAGAGGCCTATCGGAGGCAGTTTGAGCGCCTCCAGCAGGGTTCCATGACGGTCACCCTGTATGAGACCAGGTTCATTGACTTAGCTCGCCATGCTCTGGTTATACTCCCTACCGAGAGAGAGAGGGTTAGGAGGTTTATTGACGGCCTTATCCAGCCGATTCGTCTTCAGATAGCTAGGGAGGCTGGGAGTGATCACTTTTCAGGAGACGGCCAATGTGGCCCAGAGGATTGAGATAATACTATCGCAGTGGGGTGGTCATAGGGCAGACAAGAGACCCCGTCAGTCAGGCAGATTCAGTGGTGCCTCGTCTGGAGGCAAAGATTCGTATGAAAGGGGTCATCCTCCTAGGCCCTTCCAGTCAGCACTCCAGATTTCTCACGGTGCTTCAGGTGGCCGTGGTTCTCGCGGGCAGTATTCTTATCAGCAGACCTACAGTGCACCACCAGCTCCTATCAGTGCACCGCCGCTCCAGAGCTTTCGGGGTGGTCATTCAGGCCGCCAGGGTGAGTCTCGGTTTCCTCAGTCGCAACATTCGGGTGGATGTTATGAGTGTGGTGAGTATGGTCATATCCAGAGGGCTTGTCCGAGGTTGGTGAGTACTCGGTCGCAGCAGCAGGGTCCCCGTGTTATGATTCAGGCACCAGATGTTCCACAGGCCGCCCAGACAGCTAGAGGCGGGGGTAGAGGTGCTAGAGGGGGAGGTAGAGGATTTATCGGTGGAGCTCAGACCGCCAGAGGTGGAGGCCAGCCAGCAGTAGGCCGTCCCAGAGAGGTAGATCAGAGTGGAGGGGCCCAGCCCCGATGTTATGCTCTTCAGGCCAGACCCGAGGCAGAGGCTTCAGATACGGTTATTACAGGTACGGTTCTGGTTTGTGATAGGGATGCTTTAGTGTTGTTTGATCCGGGATCTACGTATTCGTATGTGTCATCTTATTTTGCCCCGTATTTGGTCATGCCTAGTGATGCATTGGGTATTCCTGTTTATGTGTCTACACTGGTGGGTGACTCTATTGTGGTCGATCGAGTTCATCATTCTTGTGTTGTAGTGATTGGGGGTCTTGAGACTCGTGTAGATTTGTTGCTTTTAGACATGGTTGACTTCGATATTATATTGGGGATGGACTAGTTATCACCCTATCACACTATCTTGGACTGTCATGCCAAGACTGTGACCTTAGCTTTACCGGGTATGCCTCGTTTAGAGTGGAAAAGGACTCCTGGTCATTCTACCCGCAGTGTTATCTCGTATGTGAAGGCTCGGCTTATGGTCGAGAAGGGGTGTTTGGCCTATTTGGCATATGTTCGTGATTCTAGTGCTGAGGTCCCTTCTATTGATTTTGTGCCCGTTGTTCGTGAGCTTCCTATTGTTTTCCCGTCAGACCTGCCGGGTATGCTACCCGATAGGGATATTGATTTCTGCATTGATTTGGCTCCGGGCAATCAGCCCATTTCTATCCCGCCGTATCGTATGGCGCCGCCTGAGTTGAAAGAGTTAACGGAGCAGTTGCAGGATTTACTTGAGAAGGGTTTCATTAGACCCAGTGTTTCGCCTTGGGCTGCGCTGGTGTTATTTGTCAAGAAGAAAGATGGGTCAATGGGAATGTGTATTGATTACCGGCAATTGAACAAGGTTACAATCAAGAATAAGTATCCGCTGCCAAGGATTGATGATTTGTTCATCCAGCTTCAGGGTGCCTGGGTATTTTCAAAGATTGACTTGCAATCTCGCTACCATCAGTTGAGGATTAGGGCATCCGCTGTCCCTAAGACATCTTTCCGCACTCGGTACGGGCATTATGAGTTCTTGGTTATGTCATTCGGGTTGACAAATGCCCCAGCATCTTTCATGGACTTGATGAACCGAGTGTTCATGCCTTATTTGGACTCATCCGTAATAGTCTTCATTGATGATATATTGATACATTCCCGCAGTCAGGAGGAGCACGAGCAACACCTTAGAGTGGTTCTTCAGACTCTGAGGGATAGTCGGTTATATGCTAAGTTCTCGAAGTGTGAATTCTGGTTGAGTTCAGTTGCATTTTTAGGTCATATCGTACCAGCAGAGGGTATTCAGGTGGACCCAAAGAAGATTGAGGCAGTCAAGAACTGGCCTAGACCAGCATCAGCTACAGAGATTCGGAATTTCTTGGGGTTGGCAGGCTACTATCGACGGTTCGTGGGGGGTTTTTCATCTATTGCAGCCCCGATGACCAGATTGACCCAAAAGGGTGCTCAGTTCAAATGGTCGGATGAGTGTGAGGCGAGCTTTCAGAAGCTCAAGACAGCTCTAACTGCGGCACCGGTGTTAGTTTTGCCTACAGGTTCAGGGCCTTATACAGTCTATTGTGATGCTTCCCGTGTTGGGCTTGGAGCAGTGTTGATGCAGGACGGCAAAGTCATTGCCTATGCTTCGAGGCAGTTGAAGATTCATGAGAAGAACTATCCAGTTCATGATTTGGAGTTGGCAGCCATAGTTCACGCATTGAAGATTTGGAGGCATTATCTATATGGCGTGGCATGCGAGGTGTTCACGGATCACAAGAGTCTTCAGTACTTGTTCAAGCAAAAGGAGTTGAATTTGAGGCAGAGGAGGTGGTTGGAGTTGTTGAAGGGTTATGATATCACCATTTTATATCATCCGGGAAAGGCCAATGTGGTGGCCGATGCTTTGAGTAGGAAGTCAGCCAGTATGGGCAGTCTTGCTTATATTCCAGTCGGTGAGAGGCCGCTTGCTTTGGATGTTCAGGCTTTGGCCAATCAGTTCGTGAGACTGGATGTTTCTGAGTCCAGTCGTGTGTTAGCTTGCACGGTCGCTCGTTCTTCATTATTGGAGCGTATCCGTGATCGGCAATATGATGATTCCCATTTTGTGTCCTTAGAGACACGGTGCAGCGCGGAGGTGCCAGGCAGGTTACCATAGATGATGATGGAGTTTTGAGATTGCAGGGCCGAGTATGTGTGCTAATGTGGATGGGCTCCGAGAGTTGATTTTGGAGGAGGCCCATAGTCCCGGTACTCATTCATCGGGCGCCGCGAAGATGTACAGGATTTCGGCAGCTTAATTGGTGGCGTAGAATGAAGAAGGATATCGTAGCATATGTGGCTCGTTGTTTGAATTATCAGCAGGTTAAGTACGAGCATCAGAGGCCTGGTGGTTTATTTCAGAGGATTGAGCTTCCCGAGTGGAAGTGGGAGCGGATCACTATGGATTTTGTTACTAGACTTCCGCTGACTCGAAGAAGTTCGACGCAGTATGGGTCATTGTTGATAGGCTGACCAAGTCAGCGCATTTCATTCCTGTGGCAGTCTCCTATTCTTCTGAGAGGTTAGCTAAGATCTACATTTGGGAGATTGTTCGCCTTCATGGTGTGCCCGTATCTATCATTTCGGACCGGGGTACGCAATTTACCTCGCGTTTCTGGAGGGCAGTTCAGCGAGAGATGGGCACACGAGTTGAGTTGAGCACAACATTTCATCCCCAGACGGACGGTCAGTCGGAGCGGACTATTCAGATTTTGAAGGATATGCTCCGAGCTTGTTTTTTTGACTTTGGAGGCTCGTGGGATTAGTTTTTTCCTTTAGCAGAGTTTGCCTACAACAACAGCTACCAGTCGAGCAGCCAGATGGCTCTTTATGAGGCTTTATATGGTAGGCGGTGTCGGTTTTCGGCTGGATGGTTTGAGCCGGGAGAGGCTCGGTTGTTGGGTACGGATCTGGTTCAGGAGGCCTTGGACAAGTTCAGGATCATTCAGGATAGGCTTTGTTCAGCTCAGTCCAGGCAAAAGAGTTATGCAGACCGCAAGGTTCGAGATGTGGCATTTATGGTTGGTGAGCGGGTATTGCTCCGAGTGTCGCCTATGAAGGGCGTGATGAGATTTGGGAAGAAGGGCAAGCTTAGCCCTAGGTTCATTGGTCCGTTTGAGATTCTTGATCGAGTGGGAGAGGTGGCTTATAGACTTGCTTTGCCACCGAGCTTATCAGCCGTGCATCCAGTGTTTCACGTGTCCATGCTTCGGAGGTATCACGGCGATCCAGCCCACGTGTTAGATTTCAGCTCTGTCCAGTTGGACAAGGACTTGTCTTATGAGGAGGAGCCGGTAGCTATTCTAGACCGGCAGATTCGTCAGTTGAGGTCGAAGAGTTTCCCTTCTGTTCGTGTCTAGTGGAGAGGTCAGCCTCCTGAGGCATCGACCTGGGAGTCCAATTCCGATATGCGGAGCCGTTATCCTCATCATTTCCCCGACTCAGGTACTTCCTTCTTCTGTCCGTTCGAGGACGAACGGTTATTTTAGAGGTGGAGAATGTGACGACCCAAAGGGTCATCACCTATTTTTAATTGAATTCTATGACTCCGAGGCCTTGAAAACCTCATTTAGAGTCGCCTCGATTTGCATGCACAGTCCGGGCACGTAACCGGAAAGCTTAAATATGAAATTCTGTGATAAATGCCAAGTTTTGATGTTAAAATGAATAAATTTGACCTTGGTCAATATTTTGGGTAAACGGACCCGGGCCCGTGATTTGACGGTCTCGGAGGGTCCGTAGGAAAATATGGGACGTGAGCGTATGCCCTGAATCGAATTCGGGTCCCAAGCCCGAGAAATGAATTTTTTAGTAAAATTGTTTTCTGAAATTGTTTAAGGAAATTGGAAATGAAATCTGACTAGAAAGTGATAGTATCGGGCCCGTATTTTGGTTGCAGCGTCCGGTACAGGTCTTATATATGTTTTAAGTCCTTCATGTGAAATTTGGTTGAAAACGGACCTCATTTGACGTGATTCGGACCTAATTTGAAAAATTTGATGTTTTATGAAGTTTGAGAGAATTCTTGGATTTTGAGGTTTAATTCGATGTTTATGATGTTATTTTGGCGATTTGATCGCATGAATAAGTCCGTAGGATGTGTTTGAGGTTGTATGTATATTTGGTTTGGAGCCCCGAGGGCTCGGGTGAGTTTTGGATAGGCCACGGGGTGTATTTTTGAACTTAAAAATTTGCTGGTATGAATAGACCTGCAGGCTTCGCACTGGCTCGCAAATGCGAGCCCGCAATTGCGAAGCTTGCCTCGCAAATGCGAACAACCCAGGTCTGCCCTTTTTCCTCGCAAATGCGAGATTTATGTTTGCAAATGCGAAACCTCCCATATTGGTCAGACCTCGCAAATGCGATCACTGTGTCGCAAATGCGAAGGTCCCTAAAATTTGAAGCGTTCGCAAATGCGAAACAAGCTTCGCAATTCCCATATCTGCAGAGGACGGGGTTCGCAATTGCGAACCCCTATTCGCATTTCCCATAGTTGAGACCTGCAATTTTTACACTTAAACGATTTTGAGCTTCATTTTTCATATTTTCTCAAACCCAAACACACTTAGGCGATTTTCCAAGAACAGGTCTTCTTCCAAATCAATTATACGAGCGAATTGGCGGTGGAATCAAGGGGTAAAGCTATAATTAAGGCTTGAGTTGTGTTCAAGGCATCGAGGTAAGTGTTTGGTCTAACCTTAGCTTGAGGGATTAGGAGTTGAGTCATATTAGCTATGTGTTTCTTGTGGAGTACGACGTATAGGCATGGTGACGAGTATCTATATGTCGGTGTCGAGCATGACCGTGAGTCTTATATTGATATTCGTTGTATTCTTGAATAATACTATCGTTGCAATAGTGAGTAGATCTGTGGTATTGAGTAAAGGATTAGCTTATTTTCGTAGAAGTTATTTATGAGTTGGAAATGGTGATAATGGAGATGATTAGAAGTTGAATTGAGATTGCTTATAGCTGGTTCTCCCTTGCCGGGACGAATATACTTGTACTGTTGAGTTCCCTTGCCAGGATAGAGTATTTTATGGTTAATCCCTTGCCGGAATTTTTGTCATGATTACTACGAGCTGTATATTTTTTACGGGTTGCGCGCCGCAATATTTTTATTTATGTATACATATATGGATCGGGTTGCACGCTGCAACATATATTATATATGGATCGGGTTGCACGCCGCAACAGCTATATATATATATATATACCTATGGATCGGGTTGCACGCCGCAACAGTAGTGTTATTATATTGTTTTAGATACTGTACTGTTCCTTCACATTTGTTTAGTTTCTGCTAAGTTGAACTTTTTCCCCGAGGCACGTACCCCCTCCCTTTTAACTGCTTATTTCTTGTTTATTTTCTGTAATATATTGTATATCTGTACAGGTTTATTTGGTAGTCTGGTCCTAGCCTCGTCACTACTTCGCCGAGGTTAGGCTAGGCACTTACCAGCATATGGGGTCGGTTGTGCTGATACTACACTCTGTGCTCTTTTGCACAGATCCAGGTCCCGGGGTAGCATTCGGTCATCAGCAGTAGATTGGGAGCTATCCTTCAGTCCGAGACTCCGAGGTAGCCCTACTGGCGTTCGCAGGCCCGGCGTCTCTTCTATCAGTTTTTATGTTCTATTGTCATTTGTACTCGAGACAGACTATGTTCTTTTCTTTCAAACACTTATTTGTAGTAATCCTAGACAGTGCGTGGATATTGTAACACCAGGTTCTGGTTAGAGGCATGTGTTGGTCTTCAGGATATTTTGGTTTTATATTTTATTTAAGACTTCCGCTAAATTTCATATTCCGCTGTAATTTATTTGTTTATTTCCGGTAAATTTAATTGGTCAAAAAGGAATTAAAACAGAAAGAGTTAATGATTTCTAAGATCGTGGCCTTCCTAGCTTCTACGAGTAGGCGCCATCACGACTCCCGAGGGTGGGATATTCGGGTCGTGACAGGGATCGGGTGGTACGCCTACCACGAGATACGATGAAATGGGGTCGGGTGGTACGCCTACCACGAGATATAATGAAATGGGATCGGGTGGTACGCCTACCACAAGGTATGAGAAATGGGATCGGGTTGCACGCCTGCAACGAGATGTGGACCTAGAGTGAAAGTTGCCTTTGTTTTTCCTTATTCTTGTTAGAAGTTAAATTTTGGTTTCTTGATAATTCTCTTGAGATTCTGTTTTATCTGTTATTCCCCGAAGCATGTCTCCCCTTCCCAGCTTTAATTGTTTGTTGTAGTTTATTTTTCCGCTGTATATACATATATAACTGCAAAGGTTTATCTGGAGTCTGGTCCTAGCCTTGTCACTACCTCGCCGGGGTTAGGCCAGGCACTTACCAGCACATGGGTTCGGTTGTGCTGATGCTACACTCTGCAGTCTGTGCAGATACCGGAGCAGTATTGGGACAGCAGCAGTAGCTTGGGAGCCAGCCTTCAGTCCACAGAGATACCGAGGTAGTCCTGCAGGCGTCCGCAGGCCCGGCGTCTCTTCTATCTACTATTATGTTCTGTTATCACTTGTATCCGAGACAGACTGAGTTTCTTTCTTTCAGACATTGTATGTAGTAATCATAGACAGTCCATGAATGTTGTGACACCGGTTTCTGGGTAGAGACATATGTTGGCTATTTGTATCGATTTTGGTATTATATTTATCTAAGTCTTCCACTTAATTTCATCTTTCGCTACTGTTTAAATGTTGATCACCTGTTGTTACAAGTAGTTAAAAGTGTTAAAAACGAAAAGGTTAAAGATTTCTAAATTTCGTGGCTTACCTAGCTTCTACCAGTAGGTGTCATCACGATTCCCGATGGTGGGAAATCCGGATCGTGACATTTTATTAGCTTGTCACCTACTTTATATCCCTATTTGCTACTTCTATTATAATATACTATAATAAATATGGTTTTTCTTTCTCTTAAAATAATCTTTTTATTTATTTTTAGTCTTTCACTGTATAGTATTTGAATTTATCAATAATATTTTTGAGTATTAATTATTTATTTGCTTTATTTGATCATTTTAATTAATTCAAAGTATAAATTCTCTCACACTATCTTTGTCCCCCTCTTTCTAAATTATTTTCCCTAGTAAGTATGATATTTTATTTAATTTTTTTCATTTAGTGTTTTATTCAATAATAGACAAAAACAAAAGTGCATATGATCAAACTATATAGTACTTCACCAAAATATTACAATATTTTTATTATTAAACTTCTAGTAATTATTATTTTTGTTGAAGCTTTTAGCTTTTAAAAAAATTATTTTTGTTGTATACTTGTTTAAAATTCAGAAAACTTAGTCTAAAACATATACTTTGGATTATCTATTATGAAATAAATAAATTATTAAATATATCTACATTCTAAACTTTACGTTAAAACTCTACAATATATTCTTCAACTCACTAAAAAGTACTGAATTTTTAATATAAATTAAAATTGCACATTAGATTACGGTAGCATATATTCTTCTTACTCGATATTAGAAAAGGAATCCAAATACTATTGATATCAAAATTCTTTACTTTCCAAAAAAGAAATTTCAGTTAGAAAATATTAGTTCAGTGATTGAACTTTATTTTAAAAAAAAAAGAATTCTTATTTCAATTTAATTTCAATAAATAGAATTCCCGTGACGACCCGGCCAGTCATCTCATGAATTACTGCTCTGTTTCCCCCATTTCTGCTTCTTTATGCTTTGTTATCCTTATTTTATGGTATCGGGTTGGTCGGATTGGATTCGGATTGGTTTTGGTGAAGTTTGAGACACTTAGTCTCTTTTAAGGAAGTTTAAGTTGGAAAAGTCAACCGAATATTGACTTATGTGTTAGAGGGGTCAGATGTGAGTTTCGATGGTTCGGTTAGCTTTGGGAGGTGATTTATGACTTAGGAGTGTGATCGGAATAGGTTTTGGAGGTCCGGAGTAGATTTAGGCTTGAATTGGCGAAGTTGATATTTTGGCGATTTTCGGTTGGTATGTGAGATTTTGATATAGAGGTCGGAATGAAATTCCGGAAGTTGCAGTAGTTCCGTTATGTCATTTGAGATGTGTGTGCAAAATTTCAGGTCATTCGGACGTGGTTTGGTTGGGTTTTTGATCAAAAGCGGAATTTGGAAGATTCTAGAAAGTTTGGCTTGAATCCGATGTGTTCTGGGTGATTTGATGTTGTTTGAGATGATTTGAAGGTTGGTACAAGTTTGAATAAGGTATTAGAATATGTTTGTGCTTTTGGTTGAGGTCCCGGGGGCCTCGGGGTGATTTCGGAGAAGTTTGGAACCTTGTTACAGCTGCAGATATTTTGCTTCTGGCATTTCCGCACATGCGGATTGGGGACCGCAGGTGCGACGCCGCATGTGCGGAGTCTTGGTCGCAGAAGCGAAAGCTGGTGAGGTTGGCAGGAACCGCAGAAGCGGTTGTGGGACCGCATCTGCGAAGGCGCAGATGCGGCTACTTCATCGCAGATGCGGATTGGGCAGTTAAGTGAAGAACCGCAGAAGCGACTCTTGGACCGCAAAAGCGGCACCGCGGATGCGGTGGATTGACCGCAGATGCGAAAATGCCTGGGTCAGAATGCATATATTTCACCCTTCGCGATTTTGAGAGGTTTTTCACCATATTTCATCCGGGAGAAAGCTTGGGAGAGCTAATTGAAAAGGGAATTCAAGAAGATTTCATGGAGGTAAGATTTTTGGACCCTAAACTTGTTTCTATGATGAAATTAACATTTGTAAGCTTGAAATCCATGAAAAATCAGTAGCAAAAATGGGTAATTAGGGCTTAAGATTTAAGAGACCTTTGAGTAAGGATTTGAGGGGCCATTTGAGGTCCGATTGATGTTCTTGATATGTATGAACTCATATGAGGATGAGGATTCTATTGATGTGAAAATTTCTGAGTTTCGAGAAGTGGGCCAGGGGCTCGGGTTTTGCTAATTTCGGAATTTGTGCCCTTTATTGATTGTTTTCGCTTGGGCTTTGTTCCCTTGGCATATTTTGATGCCCTCGTTCTGATTTTGGATAGATTCGACCCACGTGGAGGCCGATTCGAGGGGCAAATGCGTCGCGAGCTAGAGATGTAGCCGGTTCGAGGTGAGTAATGAATGTAAATGATGTCCTGAGGGTTTGAAACCCCGGATTGCACATCGTAGTGCTATATTGAGGTGAGGCACACGCTTAATGACGAGCGTGGGGTCGTGCATTATTGGGGATTGCGACTTGGTCCGTTCCGATTGATCATTTTACCGCGTATTTAATTGAAATCCATTTTCTATCATCATTGTTTGGGCTGAATGCCATATTTGGGCTCCATGCACATTTTTTGAACCCTTCGGGGATTGTTGTTGATGTTTCCTCATTGTTTTGACTTTGTACTTGAACTCAGTCATGTTATTTCCACTGTTTTCAAAACTCAGCCATGTTTACTCTGTTTTAATACTCAAATGATATTTAAATGATGTTTTGGGCTGAGAAATACTATTTTACTGTTGCCCGAGAGGCTTATGTGATTTCTGACTGAGTAAGGCCGAGGGCCTGTGTTGTGAGGATATCTTTTTGGTCGGGCTGCACGCCGCAGCGTTGATACATATCTTTTGGGTCGGGCTGCATGCCGCAGCAGTGATACATATCTTTTGGGTCGGGCTGCACGCCACAGCGGTAATACACTGATTTGATTATGAGGCCGAGGGCCTGAGATTGTACGCCACGAGGTGGCTTGATATTGATATGAGGTCAAGGACCTGTTTATGATGCCATGAGATGGCTTGATATTGCGCTTGGGCCGTAAGGGGCCCCTCCAGGAGTCTGTACATCCCCAGTGAGCGCAGGTACCCAGTTTACTCTATTTTAATACTCAAATGATATTTAAATGATGTTTTGGGCTGAGAAATACTGTTTTACTGTTGCCCGAGAGGCTTATGTGATTTTTGACTGAGTAAGGCCGAGGGCCTGTGTTGTGAGGATATCTTTTGAGTCGGGCTGCACGCTGCAGCGTTGATACATATCTTTTGGGTCGGGTTGCACGCTGCAGCAGTGATACATATCTTTTGGGTCGGGCTGCATGCCGCAGCGGTGATACACTGATTTGATTATGAGGCCGAGGGCCTGAGATTGTACGCCACGAGGTGGCTTGATATTTTTATGAGGTCGAGGACCTGTTTATGATGCCACGAGATGGCTTGATATTGCGCTTGGGCCGTAAGGGGTCCTTCCAGGAGTTTGCACACCCCCAATGAGCGCGGGTACCCAGTGTGATGTGAGATATAGCCGAGGGGCTGGTACTGTTCTGAGATATTACCCGAGGGGCGGATTTGTTGATATTTATGCCCGAGGGGCGAACTTATGTGCTTATCTTTCTTATTTGCCTGTCATTTACTTGCTTAATTATGTATTTGTGCCCGAGGGGCGGATTTCTGTGCTTATCTATACTAGTTGTTCTACATTCATTTGCGCAACTGTTGAAAAAGTCATTTTTAAAGAAGTTTAAACTTAGCTAAGACGTTTTAAAAGATTTTACAGCTTCATTGCTTTCTTACTGGCTTTTGAAACTGCTTCTATACAGCATGTTGATGCTATTTTCGTGATTTCTTATCACTCAGTCTTTATTTATGATTATTACTCACTGAGTTGGCAGTTCTCATTTTATCCCTGCACCTTGTGTGCAGATTCAGGTATTTTCTGAGCTTGGTGGTAGGTGTTATTGGAGTTAGCAAGGTAGCTGCCTGGCGATCGCGGCTCTGCTTTCTCCCTCTTTATTCCTCCTTATGTATTATTGAGATTTTTCCGACCATTGCGGTCTTGATGTGACTGGACAATTGTAGTAGATGGTCGTGACTAGTGACACCCCGGTATCGGGCTGAGTTAGGTTGTATTCCGCAAATTGTTATGTATTGTCATTGTTACTTTCGAGTTATTATCATGTTTTAGACGTAATGCTTATCGTTTAATTGCTTAAAAACTGGATTGGAAATGTGTCGGCTGGCCTTGTCTTCACGAGAGGCGCCATCACGACCGGGTCTGTGTTTAGGGTCGTGACAATTCCATATATAGTTCGTAAGTGATATTTCCTTATTTGACAATCTCCCACAAACTCTTTAAGATTGCCAAGTGGCTTTATAGTAGCTTGCCACTTGGCTTAACCACAATGCAAACTTTCTTGCTTTAATATATATATAGATTTGACAATCTCCCACAAACTCTTTAAGATTGCCAAGTGGCTTTATAGTAGCTTGCCACTTGGCTTAACCAAAATGCATACTTTCTTGCTTTAATATATATATATAGATAAAGATTAGAAGTTAGGAATAATAGGATGTAACTCATATAGAGGTGGAATTACATTAAATATAATCAGTGGATTTATATTTTGAACAGCTAATATAAAAGGGAATACATACTGTCTTTACACTTTGAGCAGCTGATTTACATATTTTTGGAGCATTCTCCTAGTCCTATGTGTCACACCTCCTTTTTTACACACCACCCCGAAGGTGATATAAGGGAGTTTTTCCAATTTAAGTGACATTATTCGAAATTGGATTATTTATTCAATTCAGAGTCGCCACTTGGAATATTTTAATTGGTGTTCCAAGTCACCGATTTATTTGTAAATCCCAAATCGAGGAAATTTCGACTTTCCTTTTGAAGTCTGCGAACCAGAAATTCTGAATAAGGAATTCTGTTAACCCGAGGGAAGGTGTTAGGCACCTCCGAATTCCATGGTTCTAGCACGGTCGCTTAAACTATCATAATTGGCTTATTATCTGATTTTAATACATGTTTTAGCCTATGGTATATTTTAACTTATTAAACCATTTTTTAATTATTTTAAAGAAGATTTCAACGTCATCTAAAATGCGTCTTTTGGACTACGCCACATGAAATGCACCCGCAGTCCGAGATACATTTTATTTAACGTTGTGAGATTTGAATTTGGGTCACATGAAATTCACACCCGAGTTTAGGAAGGTAGTTTATTAAAATAACGCACCTAAAGCAACTACGCGTTTTCAACTTTGCGAGGGCCATGGAAAATTTGCTAAATGACACGCCTCGAATTCTAAGGATTTTAAAAGAAATAATTAAATGAGGGCCACGCATTTGAGATTTTATTTGGCGCGGCGCACCTCAATTCCGATTTTAAAAGGGAATTTAAACTAGATTTCGAGGGGGCATAAACTATTTGTATTGTCTAATATAGCACACTTCCAATAAACTTCTAAAAGAGTCCAATTCATTGACTAAAGGAAATTTGCGGAACATCTATTTGTTTAAGCTAAGGGTGAGTTGAAGGCTCAAACTAAAGCCCAATTTCTGATGAAGAAATAGCGCCCAAGGGTACAGCTATGATTATTCCTCAGCTGGGCCTGCGTTAGGCCCAGCTTCCAAGCTTCCAAATTATCATGCCCATTAAGAAAGTCATTCAACTGATACTCGCAGGAAATTGAAATTGAATTAATCAGTTTAAAAATGATTCAGAACAATTGATACCCAAATTAATTAAACTAAAGCTCTGATTTTATTTTTAGCATGCATTTTTGAATCAGGTCTGTTATGATAATGCAATAGTCACATTATACTAGTTATTTGATAAAGGGGCAGCCCAGAATGATCATGATTGTCTAAAGGCAATTGAACCTGAATAATAATAACAATTCACACCCCACCTTCGAACAAATTAAATCATCAACACATTACATAACATTTGAATAGTAACCTTGCCAATAACAATGAAAACCCCACATGATTTGCAATTTTTGTGATTTGTCGAACCATAAATTCATCGTTTGAATCACAATTCTTCAAAGACACAAATGCTTCACAGGTATTCTAAAAAAAACGTTGGATCAGAAAACTGGGATATGAGACTCAAATTCTAAGAGAAGAATTAAATGAAACATGAAAACAATTTGAACTAGATCCAAAGATGAATAGTGAAGCAGCAGACGTTAATCCAAAATCCAAAACAAACTCAAATCTAAAACTTCAAAGAGGTGACATTAACTAACTCTAAAACAACTTTCATGAAACTGGCATGTTAATGCATACTTGGTCAATTACTAGCACCACATCGCTAATAGACCTAATACTGAACTTGAATCTTACTGATTTGGCCCATAAGTGACCAAATCCACAAACAACAGCCACCACTCAACAATCATAACCTTTCAATAAACCTCAAACAAGTTTAACCTTGAGCATGACCAATGACTCTACATGAACAGACGCCATTTAAGGCCTAACTTAGCTAAATATGAATCAAATTTAGAACATGATGCTGGTGGATCAGGTAATAATGAACCCAGAACATTATACCCCTATTAATGAACAAACAAAATCACCCAAAACACGTATGAAACTATTAAGCTGAACTGAAGGTCCAAAAGATGAATACTAACATTACATCACTTATACTAATAGTCACAACATGCTTACTTAAAGTTGATTTAGACAAAATGATCACATAAAAATAAAAAATAAAATAAAATCAGAGGAAACAAAAATAGAATAGTTTCTATGCTTCAATTCTTCATTTCTCATTTATTCTTCAAGTTTCACTTCACAATCAAAAAAGTTACAAGGTTGTGTACCTGGAAAATAAGAGGAAACAAGAGGAAGTGAGAGTCAGTAGGTTCAGCAACAACAGTAGCAGAAATCGGCCTTAGATTCAAACAACCAAATAGTGAAACCACCCCAGAAATCAATAGAACAGAACTTGATCAGCAAACTTCAAGCCCAACTCTTTAAAACCACTACCCTTAAACCATTTCCAGCTCTATTTAGATCGGAATTTACTCTTGGGAGTTGGAAAATTAAGGAACTACAGAGAAAACTCAATGAAACAGTAACTTCACTAAAAATTTTAGCCGCCCTGATATTTTGTGTTTTTCTATCTCTCCCAATCTCTTAGGTCTACTGAAAACCTCACATTAGCAATGCCTTTATAGGCAAGCTATTAGGGCAGCCTTAAGGGTTCAACTTTTGCACTTTTTCCCCTTTTCAATTAATATTTTTGCTACTTGGTCCCTAAATTTCTGACTTGTTGGCCAAGTAAGGCTATTTTCAGCTTCTAAGAAGCTTCCTCAGGTGGTTATTCAGAGATTCCCTAAGTAAGCTACCCAATTTACCCTTTGGAGCCCCTGAAATTACCTCTGGGGCCAGGCAGCAAAATGGGTCAAACTGACCCAATTACTAAGTCAGACCTGGGCTGCAAACAAACAATTCGAATCACTTCAGATTGGGCTTTCTAATTTATCATTGAAAACCAAAAGAACTCTTGAGTATTCCACTCGCAGAGTTCTAAAACCTTGAACATTTCAGGCTCCAAAAAAAAAAAACAAAAATCTAGCCCAGACTTAATTACCAAGACACAATTAACAATTAACAAAGCTTACAACTCAAATGCAAATACCGACGGTGTGAAAAAATATGGAAGAAAAATGGGCAATAAACTCAGAAAACTATCAGAAGAAGTAAGATGAGAAGAGAACCAAAACAGAAACTAAAGATAATGAATAGAAAGAGATACCTAAACAAACTCGGACCAGAAAAGAATGGTGACGAGTCTTCGAATCTTCCCAATTTCCGGCCAAATCTGATATTAATCGTGTGTTCTTATAAAGAACACACGAACAAAACCAAATTAGACCTGAAATTTGCACAGAATCTCGATTTGGAATATTTAGGGATTTTAGGGTCAAGCTCTGACTCAATATTCGAGAAGCTCCGGGGTAATTCGAGGGAAAAGAGTGACAAATTTGGATAGAGGGGAGTAAGGAGGTCATATGGTGTAAATTTGGTGGTGGTTGGTGGTGGCGCCGTCACCGGAGAACATCATGGTGGTGTGACGACCCAACCCGTCGTCTCATGTATTACAGCCCTGTTTCCCCCATTTATTGCTCTTTCATGTTTTATTATCAGCAACGGGTGAGTTAGAGTTATATTGAATTGATTTGTTTAGGAAATGAGACACTTAGTCTCTTTAAGGAAGGTTTGGTTTGGAAAAGTCACCCGAACGTTGACTTATCAGTTAGAAATCTCGGATGTGAATTCCGGTGATTCGGTTAGCTTCGGGAGGTGATTTGTGACTTAGGAGTGCGATCGGAAGTGATTTTGGAGGTTCGGTGTAGAATTAGGCTTGAATTGGCAAAGTTGGCATTTTGGCGAATTCTGGTGGATAGGTGAGATTTTGATCCGAGGGTCGGAATGGAATTCCAAGAGTTGCAGTAGCTCCGTTAGGTGATTTTGGATATGTGTGCAAAATTTCAGGTCATTCGGAGGTGTTTTGGTCGGGTTTTTGATCGAATGCATAATTCGGAAGTCTTTAAGAAACTTAGGCTTGAATTCGATGTGATTTGATGGTTTTGTCGTTGGTTAATGTGTTTTAAAGATTGGAACAAGTTTGAATAAGGTATTAGGATGAGTTGGTGTTTTTGGTTGAGGTCCCGGGGGCCTCGGGGTGAATTCGGGTGGTTAAACGAGCGTTTTGAGGTGTGTTGCAGGTTCAGTTTTTCTGTCATTTGGTATTTCCGCTTCTGCGGAAATGGACCGCAGAAGCGGTTCCGCAGAAGCGGGTAAAGGAGCGCAGAAGCGGTTCGTAGCCTGGTGGAGTGTTTTCGCAAAAGCGGAACATTTTTTGCAAATGCGAGTCCGTAGAAGCGGACTATAAACCGCAGAAGCGGTCTTGAGTGGTTTGCAGAAGCGGATGAGGAGACGCAAAAACGGACGTTGGGTTTTTAAGTGAAGACCGCATAAGCTGATATTTGGCCGCAGAAGCGGTCCCGCATAAGCGGAAGCGGGACCGCATAAGCGAAAATCGCTGTTGGCAGAAGGGTTTAAAATATTAAATTTCATCCGCGAACAAGAGGTAGCTTCCACTATTTTTAAGCGACTTGGAGAGCTTTGGGCGAGGAGTTTTGAGGGTTTTGACTGAGAATCAATTGGAGGTAAGTCTCTTGACCTAATTATTCGAGGTTATGGTAGAAATTACATGTAAATTGTGGAAAATTCATCAAAAACGGGTTAAGTTAGGGCTTGGAAAGCTGTGATGTAAAAACGGATTTTGAAAGGGCATTTGAATTCCGATTTTGGTAAAATTGGTATGTGTAGACTCGTGGCGAGACAAGGAATCCAGTGATGTAAATTTTGTAATTTTTCGAGAAGTGGGCCCGGGGCTCGGGTTTTGCCAACTTCGTGAATTTTGGTGTTTTTCGAGTCTTTTCGATTGGGTTATGTTTCTTTAGCCTATTGTAATGTATTCGTTGTGGTTTTAGTCAGATTCGGCGTGCGAAGAGCTTGATTTGAAAGGCAAAGGCATAACGAGCTAGACTTGTGGCCGGCTTGAGGTGAGTAATAGATGTAGATGATGACCTGAGGGTTTGAAACCCCGGTATATCACATTGTGATGCTATATTGAGGCGAGACACGTACTCTATGACGAGTGCGGGGTTGATTGAGACTGGGGATTTTGACCTAGTCCGTCCCGATTGATGTTCGTACTGTGTTCTTGACTAGAAATTTGCTTGGTAATCATCCTACTTGGATTTTATGAATATGTTTGGGGCTTTGTGCCTATCATTTGCATCCTTCAGGGATCCTTATCACTGCTTCCATGATGCTTAGCATATTTCATGATATCAGTCCTGAGTTAGACACTGCCTCGAAATGTTTAGTAATTAAATAAGGCTAAACACTTAGCTCTATAGATCCTAATAATTGAAACTAAAATTGAACAATTTGACTGTGCTCGAGTGGCTGGCATGCATATACACATCTGGACTGAGTGTGGATCGGGCTGCACGCCGCAGCGAATGTTACGATGATATTGCGCTTGGGCTGTAAGAGCCCTTCCGGAGTCTGAACCCCCACAGTGAGCGCGAGTACCCAAATGGATCGGGCTGCGCGCCGCAGCGGTCATGTGCATTGCGTTGCATTCATGCATTTATACCTATTTGTCTTACTTGTCCTGGTATTGTTGTTGTTCCACCGTTTTATGTGCTAAATCGCTGATCATAGCGTTATACTGTAATATTTATCGGAATTTCTTACTTTCAGCCATTATATATGTTTATTACTCACTGAGTTGGAAGTACTCACTTTACTCCCTGCACCGTGTGTGCAGATTCAGGTGCTCCGGAGACTTAGTGGAGCTGTTTGCTATCTTCTTGGATTTCGTTTTAGGAGTTGTTGAGGTAGCTGCCTGACGTCCGCAGGACCAGACTTCTCCCCTTTATTTCATTTGTCTTTCCATATCCTAGACTTCTTTATTACTATGAATATATTACTCTGTTACATTTAGAGGCTCTAGACTCGTGACTCCAGATCTATTGGGGAAGTGTTTGGATATTCGTTATTATTTTCTCCGTACTATTTTATTTAGATTCGGATTGGAAACTTGACACTTGATATTTTAATGGTATTAATTGTTAACGGAGTGCGTATTTGGGTTGAGAGTACTTAATTGGTCGGGCTTGCCTAGCATTAGTGTTAGGCGCCATCACGACCGGGATTGGGGTCGTGACAGGTGGCGCTGGGCTTTCTAAAATTTGAGGCTTTCTGGTGGAATTTGAGAGGAGTGGAGTTTGAATTTGGGATGAGGAGGTGGAGGAGAAGTAGTGGTGTAAAAATGGTAGCATTTGGCCGTCGGCCGCCGCCATAGGCGATTTCCGGCGGGCGGCAGGCGGCCGCTCAAGGCGGCGTTGCTTAGGTCTCTGAAGGGTGTGTGAGAGATGATTGACGGGGGGGGGGGGTAGGGGCATTTGGACATTTAAATATAAAAAACCTCATCAGTTTCGGACCGTTGGATTGATGAGATCCAACGGTCGCGATTAAAAGAAGGCAAAACGGGGTCGTTTGGAGGGTAAGGGGGGCTGGACCGGGTTAACAGGCGGGTTTGGGCCGGGTTTTGCAAGGTTTGGACAGGTATTTAGTTGGGTACAACCGGGTAAGGAAGGGAAATTGAGGGGGATTCGTTTGGGCCTGGAGACTTGTAATGAAAGAAAGCCCAACACCTGATTTCTCCAATTCTTGAAAACCTTTTGCTTCTTTTCTTTTTTTTTCATTTTCAAATTTTATTAACTAAAAATAAAAATCTGATTTAATTCTAAAATTATCTTAATAAACTAATTGCTCTTTAAAAATTAATTAAGTCCTAAAATAAAGAAAACTATAACAAATTCGAAAATTAAGAAGTTAAAATGCAAAATGAACTATATTTTTTTTTGTTATTTTCTTTCAATTTTTGGTAACATTAATTAACTAATTAGCCTAAAAATAAAAAATAGGACCCTAAATGCAAATGCAACATTTTTTTTTTGTATTTTTAAATAAATTAAACATGCACACAAAAATGAACACAAACACAAAATCATACGATAATTCCTAACAATCAAATAATTAAAAGAAAAATTCTAATTGTTGGGAATTCTGTAGGAGTAATTCATGCGAGGCAAAAATCACGTACTCACACTATGTTAATACGACTATTATCTTTCTAAAAAAAGAAACAATTCTCCCGCTTCACTCTAATCTCCCTACCTACTAAAACTGAGAAATATTAGACTTATTAAATAAGATAACAAGCTAAAATTGCTCATATAAGATCTTAATATTTATATTAATTCGTCCCGTCGGATCAATTTGTATATAATGGCATAATATGAAATAATGTGGTATATTTTACAAATCCAAACTAATATTAGAGGTCAACTATTTGTGGCTCTCTGTAACGATCCGACCGGTCGTTTTGATCCCTAGCGCGCCGTTCAGCAGTTCGAGACCATGAGCAGTTTCAATTCAGGCATTATGACTTGTACGCGTGGTCGGAATTAAATTTCGGGAAGTTCGGGGTGGACTGGGAAAGGAAATTCTCATTTCGGAAGCTTTAAGTTGAGAGAATTGACTAGGATTGGATTTCAGAGTAAACGACATCAGAATCGGGATCTGAAGGTTCCAGCAGGTTTGTATGATGATTTTGGACTTGGGCAATATGCCCGGATCGGGTTCTGGATGACCCAGGAGCATTTTGGCGCCTATTGTGGAAGTTAGCATTTTTGGAGGAAATTTCATAAGTTTGGGTTGAAGTGCATTTTGGTGTTATTGATGTTCATTTGGGAATCCGAGTTTGGGAGTAGCTCCGTATGGTGATTCTGGTGTTGGGAGCGCGATCGGAAGTGAATTCGGAGGTCCGTGGGTCATTTTGCAGTCATTTGGCTAAAGATAGAAAATTGAAGGTTTTTGAGAAGTTTGACCGGAAGTGGACTTTTTGATATCAGGGTCAGAATCCGATTCCGAAAGTTGGAGTAGGTTCGTGATGTCAAATATGACTTGTGCGCAAAATTTGAAGTCAATCGGACGTAATTTGATAGGTTTAAACATCGAAAGTAGAAGTTTGAAATTCTAAAGTTCATAAAGCTTGGATTGGAGGTCGATTCGTGGTTTTGGCGTTGTTTGATATGATTTGAGGCCTCGAGCAAGTCCGTAATGTATTTTGGGACTGGTTGGTATGATTGGTTGGGGTCCCGGGGGCCTCGGGTGGATCCCGGGTAGTTAACGGATCGAAAACGGAATTTTTAGAAGAGCTGAGAGCTGAGTTGCTGCTTTTATCATAACTGCACCTGCGGTTGGTGGACCGCAAGTGCGAGACTGCTGATGCGGTCCTTCCATCGCAGAAGTGGCCCAGGGCAGCCCAGGCCAGGAACCGCAGAAGCGGCTCCCAAGCCGCAACAGCGGCTCCGTAGATGCGGCCTCGAGACCGCAGAAGCGGTCCCAGCTCTTTTGGCCCATTTCACAGATGCGGTCCCCTGACCGCAGATGCGAAAATCGCTGAGGTAGTGAGGTTCATTTAATACGGGTTCTAAGTCATTTTTATCACTTTTTCACTCCTCCATTGGGCGATTTTAGAGCTTTTGAGAGAAGAACCTCACCTAGCATCTTGAGTTAAGTGTGTTCTACCTATTTCTAGTTTAATAATTATGTCTTAGGTAGATTAAACACTAGTATTAAGGTGAAATCATGGGGTTAGAGCAAAAACCTAGGGTTTTGACAAAAGTTGAATTTGACCACGAAATTTTTTATGAAATGAATTAGAAATCATATATTATTGATCCTTGGGTTAAGAAGAACAACTTCCCTTGAAAAATTTAGGAATCCGGGCACGTGGGCCCGGGGTCGGATCTTAGGAAAATTGTGTTTAAGGGTGGGAAATTGCTTAAATAGTTAGAATATGATCTTGTAAGCTTATATCGACTAGTTCCTACCTCATTTATCTAGTTTGGAATCGTTCGGCTCCAATTTGAGGGTTCGGGCTCATTCTTGGTATTGGAAGTGCACATTGGAGCGAGGTGAGTCTCCTTTCTAACCTTGTAAGAGGGAATTGTCCCCATAGGTGAGCTAATTGGTTATGTGCTCCTATTTGCGGGGGCTTCGTACGCACGAGGTGACGAGAGTCCGTGCATAGCTACTATTATGCTCAAGTCCGGGTAGTCTAGAGCCCAGAAGCATGCTATTCTTGGAATATCTGTGATCTTATTGACAATTGAATTTCTTAAATCCTATTGAATTGGTAAATGAATTTCTAAGAAGATTAAACTTTATTTCCTTGAATTGTTAAAAGAGAATTGGCTTTTCCTTGGATAATTGTTCCCTGATAAATTCATGATTGACTGATTTTCGTGTTTATTTATATTTGACCGCGTCGCATGTATGATTCGCGAGCGGGATAATAGATGCATCTATGATTCGTGCCGCTCGACCCTCGGCTGTGCACATTTTACATTTATGTTGGATCGGGCGGTACGACCTCGACATGAGTTGTGCATACTTGTATTGCTTGCCTTGAGATTATTGATATTGCTCTCTGCTCTTTCCGATTTGAGAAAATTGTTAACTAAGGGATTATGAATCCGGAGACTTTTAATAAAGAGGAACTTTTACCTGTTTAGTAATTCACTTGAATCTATTGTTGTTCTTAATAAATCCGTGAGTCATCGCATTAATAATATTATTACTGGACCTTTAGTAAGTGTCGAAGTTGCCATCTCGTCTCTACTTCTTCGAGATTAGGCGGGATACTTACTGAGTACACGTTATTTTTGTACTCATATTACACTTCTGTACATTTTTGTTGCAAAGGCACGTGTACTTCTAGTGGCCTACTGGGAGTAGCAGCATGGATGATACCGGGACTAGGTGAGCTGCATTACTCGAGGCGGCCCGCAACTAGTATAGTCTCATTCAGTGTATTGTATTTATTTTCTGTCCATTTGTATTCCGGACGGATGATGTGCTGAATTGTTTATTAGAAATAGCTCATGCACTTGTGACGCCGGGTTCTGGGGATGTCTGTGGGTTTATTCAGAATTTTGAAAGTTGTTAAAGGTTTTATTTCCTTATTTAGTGAAATTTACTATGTATAGCTTAAACGTATAAAAGGAGAGATTTCAGGAATATTTAAAACGAGAATTTAATTAAGTATTTTTGGTTGGCTTGCCTGACAGTGGTGTCCGGTGCCATCACGACCCTTAGTGGATTGTGGGTCGTGGCACTCTCGAAATGGTCAACTATTTTATTTTATTGTAACTAGTATTGATCAAAGATTGATCAGATATGTTATTATACTCTTTTACTATATATTATGTATAATATTACTTTTCTTTTGCGTTGCGGGAGGAAGGGGATCAAGTGATCGCTCGAATCTAGTCTCCGATGAATTACTTTTGAGTTGAGATTTTTTCATTTCTATACACTATTTGAAACTTTATTATCCTAAATGTCCATATTTAGTTAATTACCTGGCATAAAAAAGTTTTGTTTACAAAATATATACAATCCACCTTAAAAGGCTCCCAATCCATTATTAGTTGCTTCAATCAAGGGATTTAGTTACATCCTTTTCCTTTTTTCTCTCCTCTCCCCCTCTTCTCTCCAAATTAAGCTTATATTTAGGGATTTAGTTATAGAAATTTATGAAAATTTTCACTGATGATGAACAAACTTAATAAAGATGTGTAACACCTAAAGAGAAACTGTTTCACCAAAGAAATAATATTTTGGATAAAACTAGAATTTGAGATGAAAAATCGGGTTACTGATAATCAAGAGACCAAAATAATAATAGGCTTTCTGAGAATAATAATAAAGCAGTAAACAAAATTTCTTATTTCAGTATGATGTAAAAGATATCCTTTTCCCAATACAACTTCCTCCTTTTATAGTTGATTCTAGGTAAAGGAAATAAACCTAAGCTTTAATGAGACAATTATGGACAATAAATGACATTAAATAAGCCGTTACACAATCATTCCTATTAAATACCAATTTTCTAACGTATCAGGTATTTAATACTGAATTTGGACTCCTTTTTGTCTTCAGATTCATGTCTTCAATGCCTTTCGACCCACTGGCTTTAAATGACTTCGAATTGGTACGAGACTCGTGTCTAAACTGCTTCTCGTGCCTATTTCACTTCTTCTTCCCGTACCTGTCATTTATCGTACCTTTTTCCCAATTGTTACGCTTTGACCACTTGTCCAGTCCACGTGTCACGCCACGTCATCTTCAATATAAATTCAACTTTTTTCCCAATACAGAAACACCAAAATAAAAGGAAATCCGTCAGTATGAACAACTTGAGATATTAATACACTAAAGGCAAGGGATTAATATGCTCCAACACGGTATCATGCTTTCGAGATGGGCAGCAAAAGCTAGGAACAAATCCGGCAGTAGAGACCATACTTCTCAGTCCTCTATCTGAAAGTACAAACATTAAAATATTATACCAGCAGGAAAATACAACAATTAAAGCTGCAAAAGTTCCACGAGTAAAATTGTACCTTGACACAAGTCCTTACACTTGATTTCAAACGGGTTCAAACTAGTCCTTACACTCTAAGCATAATTTTATACAATATGTTATACAATATGTCTTTTGTATATTTTGTATCTAATTTATACATAGTAAAAATAAATTTCATACAACTAATTATATATTATACAACTTATCTACAATTTTTTTTGCATTATTTCTACTCAGTTACATACAACTACAATATCATACAACTTAAATATAATTTTTATACAATATTGTTAAACTTTCATACAATAGTTAAATATATATATATATATATATAACAGAATACAATTTTACTACAATTTCGTAAATATAATGTATATCATGTCTTCTTCTTCTTTTTCGACTTTCAATCTGAAATTTAGCCAAAATCAAGTCTACTCTTCACCAAAACACCTTAAAAATTGAGATATAAACTCCAAACCATATTCCCAATTGTTTGCAGCAACACCCAATCCAAACAAATAATGGTTTTTGAAAATCCAAATTCGAATTCAAAGCTTTAAAGCTTTTTAATGGATGTCAATGGTGGAATTGCTGCTCTCTTTTCCTTTGCTTTACATTACTGAAATTAGGAATTGAGAGATAGAGAGAGACGTAGAGAGAATTTCCAATTCTTTGCAACAACACCCAATTCAAACAAATAATATTTTTTGAAAACCCAAATTCGAATTCAAAGCTTCTGTTAAGATTAATTATGTATATTGATGTATATTGATCAATTAGTTAGGAGTTAGTGGAGTCATTAGTTAGTTAGAGTTGACAGTTGTACCAATCAGCTTAGTAGTTAGAAAGTTAGTTAGCCGACTTAGTTAGTGAATTAGCTCTTAGTTGTTCAATTGTATATAGTGGAGGTTCCACTCACTTTTCTCCTTAATTCAATTGAGAAAATCTGGAAAGTTCTCTCTTCTCTTATTGTGGCCTTTCATGGCGTAAAGGTCACAACTCTCTCACCATTAAAGCTCACCATCGAAGCTCAGCAAAGCTTCGAATTACTGTTCCATTGATCAATCATAATATGGTATCAGAGCGAGGAGCATCAATTTTGGACTCGCCTCACAGAATCTGCTAGTTCTACTTCCGTCAGTGATGATTCGAACTAGATCGCACAGATGCAAACTCATTTCTCCATTGATTTCGAGCTGTAGTCGTGAGGACAGGTTATGATTTCCTTCTGAATCTGTAGTTGTTTAATTGCTAAATTCATAATCACCATTTTTCTAGCTCTCAATTGCTTAGAAATTCTGTATTGTACGAAATGAATACTGGCGAAGATGATAATCAATCAACACCGACTATGACTGAGGCTCCTAATCAGTCAAGTGTTGATATCAGTAGCCCTTTGTATGTTCATCCATCTGCTAACCCTGGAGCAGCTTTGGTTCCTGTTCCATTTGATGGCTTTGGATATCGATCGTGGAGAAGAGGTGTGATGCGAGCATTATCTGTGAAGAATAAGCTGGGATTTATCAACGGAGAATACAAGAAACCAGATCCAAATTCATCAAAATTCCGCCTTGGGAAAGGTGTGATGATATGGTGACTTCATGGATCCTAAACTCCTTGGCCAAGTAGATTGCAGACAGTGTTGAATATGTAGCAGATGCATTTGAATTGTGGAGAGAACTTGAGGATCGGTATGACCAAACAAATGGAACAAAGTTGTACCAAATCCAGAAAGAAATCAATGATCTATCTCAAGGAGCCCTTGATGTCACCAGCTATTACACAAAAATGAAAAAGTTATGGGAGGAACTCAGTACCTTGATTGCCAAATCTCATTGCACTTGCAATTACTCATGTGGAGCTAAGGAGATCATGCATAAGGCTGAGCATGATAGGAGGCTGATACAATTCCTTATGGGATTGAACGAGACATACACTGTAGTTCGAGGTAGCATATTGATGATGAATCCTCTTCCTTCAATTGCCCAAGCATTTTCCTTATTGATCAAAGAGGAAAGGCAGAGAGAAAACAAACCAAGTGGCCACTTAACTTTGGAGTCATCAGCTTTGAATACTAGCACAATCATACCTGGGACATTCAGAACAAACTACTCTCCCAGCAACAATCATAACAACAGGACTAGGCCCTTCTGTGATTATTGTAAGAGACCAGGTCACACTAAGGAGAAATGCTACAAACTTCATAGATACCCATAGAGCTTTGGTCAGAATCAGAATCCAAACATAAATTAAAGAAGTTTCAATCAAAATGCTAAGCAAAACTTCAACTATAACTACAATTCAAGCAACAATCACAGTAACAAATTCAGTAGAGGCAATAGAACAGTGGCCAATGCACATATAGCAACCACTAACACTCATTCTGCTGAGACTGAGAAGTGTGCTAGTCATGACAGTGCTCAGAATGTAAGTCTTACCCAAGAGGAGTATAGCCAGTTAGTGAACCTGCTACAACAGTTTCAATCAGGAGGAGGAGGAGACTGCACAATTGGAACCAACATTACATCAGGAACATCAAACTTTGTAGGTATGATAGTTTGTACTTCCTCAATTGACTTTGGTAAATTGTCAAGTGAATATTTCAAGAACAGAGTTGATTCATGGATTATAGATTCAGGGGCATCAAACAACATGACCTTTAACAGATCCTTACTAACCAACATAATAAGCTTGCCCTGTCCCCTATTAGTTATACTTCCAAATGGCTACAAGGTAAAGGTGACAGAAATTGGTAGTGTGACTCTCACTTCTAAGATCACTCTAGATAAAGTGATGTTTGTTCCTACTTTTAGATACAATTTGATCTCAGTTCATTCTTTGGCCTCTCACCTCAATTGTCTTGTTTCTTTTGTCAAACATAGCTGCATACTGCAGGCCCCTTCAATGAAGAGGCCTCTGGTGATTGGTAGAGTGAAAGATGGGGTGTACATCCTGTGCCCAAGCTGTTTGAAGAAGAACAATACAAGCCCTGCAGTAAAGGACACTCAAACACTGCCTACCATTTCTACTTGTTGCACTTGTAACACACATCGTCATTCTCATTCTGCTGTAAATATACCATTTCTTACCAATAAGTGTGTAGCTTCTCCAATTGTAAATAATTCATGTGCAACAATTGAAAAACAAGCTTCTTTTGCAAGTCCATCTTCTGAATTCCCTAGCATATTATCTCATTCTTGTGCTAAAAGTAATGTAAATGTGTTGTGGCATAATGGACTTGGACATGTCTCCTTTGTCAAAAATGAAGAACATTACCGCTATACCTGCCAACTTTTGCCCCAAGCAACCCTTCAACTGTACCATTTGCCCAATGGCCAGACAAGAAAGACTACCATTCCTCAGAAAACCAGCACAACCAACAGAATCTTTGAACTTTTACATGTTGATCTGTAGGGTCCATATCATGTTCCTACACATGATAGATATAAATACTTTATAACCATAGTGGATGATTATAGCAGGTCCACCTGGACTCACCTCTTATCCAGCAAAAGTAATGCCCCTGAGATACTCAAGAATTTTATGAACCTAGTAGAAAACCAGTTTGGTGTAACTGTCAAGTCCATAAGGTCAGATAATGGACTAGAATTCACCAGTAAAGAAGCAACTATGTTGTTTCAATCTAAAGGGGTCATTCATCAGAGAACCTGTCCCTATACACCACAACAGAATGGTGTGGTGGAGAGAAAGCACAAATACCTTCTTGAAACAGCTAGATCCCTTCTCTTCCAATCCAAGCTACCTCTAAGATATTGGGGTGAGTGTATCCTTTGTGCCACTTATATAATAAACAGACTACCCTCCAGTTCTATCAATAATCAAACCCCATATGAACTACTATACAGAAGAAAGCCAAAGTACTCTCACCTAAAGAGTTTTGGTTGCCTATATTACCCTACTGTACCAATACCACATAGGGATAAATTCAATCCCAGAACAACACCTCATGTATTTGTTGGATATCCTTTCAACACAAAGGGGTACAAGGTTCTAAGTGTAGCCACTAGGAAAATCCACATCTCCAGAGATGTGGTGTTTAATGAATCTGTTTTTCCTTTTGGAGTTAATATGAACAAATCTTCTCAATCATCTGCCCCCTATCCAATTCCCTTCATTGAATCTCTAAGTGAACAACCTTCGGACAATACAAATGTCATACAGACTCCTGAAAACTTAAGTGATCAAGGGAGTGCAGACAACATATCTGATCCTATGTCACCTATACATGTAGCTAATCCATCACCTTCTGGAACACCTATCTCTTCAGCACCTAATGTATCATCACAACACCACACTGAACAGACTCATGAAGAACAAGCTCAATCAACAAGGCAGTCACAAAGAACACACAAACTTCCTATCTACCTACAGGACTATGTTCATTCCCTACCTTAACTTAAAACAAATCCTGCCTCCTTAAATGTTTTGTTTTCTGTGAATCACCATATTGCCTCTGATCTACTAACTCTTGATATTCAGACTCTTGTGAGAAATGTTTATCATGACAGGGAGCCATATGAGGAGGCAACCATTGATCCTGCATGGCAAGCTGCTATGACAGAGGAGTTTGATGCATTATACTCCAACCTCACTTGGGATTTAGTAACGCTGCCACCTGGAAAGCAAGCAATTGGTTGTAAATGGGTGTACAATGTGAAGCACAAAGCAGATGGTAGCATTGAGAGGTTCAAATCCAGATTGGTTGTCAAAGGCTATACTCAGCAGGCAGGAATAGATTATACAGAAACCTTCTCACCAGTTGTAAATATGACAACAGTTAGGGCCTTAATAGCTACATCAGTTAAGAAGGGATGGTCCATCTCACAATTAGATGTGAATAACGCTTTCGTCCATGGGGACCTCAATGAAGAGGTGTATATGCAAGTACCACCTGGATTAGTTGTAGAAAAATCGGGTTTAGTTTGCAAACTGAACAGATCTCTCTATGGTCTGAAACAAGCAAGTAGACAATGGTATGCAAAACTGACTGAGGCACTGTACTCAAGGGGCTACACACATTCCATGTATGACTACTCATTCTTCTACAAAAGGAATGGAGATTCATCAGTATATGTTGCAGTGTATGTGGATGATGTGTTATTGACTGGGACTGATCAGCAAAAGATTGCATAGCTCAAGGCATTCCTACATGAACAGTTCAAGATCAAGGACTTAGAACAGTTTCATTATTTCCTGGGATTGGAGATTATGTATAAGGATGATGGGGTCATTATATCACAAAGAAAGTTTATGTTAGATCTGCTGAAGAAGTGCAATAGTCTGGAACACAAGGCTTGCTCTTCACCTTTAGATCCCACTATAAAGCTGAAAGCCAAGGAAGGGGCAATACTGCAGGATCCCACTTACTATAGAAAATTAGTAGGCAAGTTAAACTTCTTAACCAATACCAGATTGGACATAGCGTACAGTGTTCAACACTTAAGCCAGTTCATGCAGGAGCCCAGGGAACCTTACCTAAAAGCACCATTTCACTTGTTAAGATACCTAAAAAATGATCCTACCTTGGGAATTTTTATGTCAAAGGATGGGGATCACACAGTTAAGGCATATTGTGACTCTGATTGGGCATCCTGCCCGGTTTCTAGGAGGTCCATCACAGGCTATCTGGTTCTACAAGGTAACAATCCTATTAGGTTGAAGTCTAAGAAACAAGAGACTATATCACTCTCTTCTGCAGAAGCAAAATACAGAGCTTTGAGGAAAGTTGTGGGAGAACTGGTATGGCTAAGTAGATTGTTTGAAGAACTACCTGTTCCACTTTCCTTGCCCATTTCAGTCTTTTGTGATAGCCAATCTGCTTTGCAAATTGCAAAGAACCCAGTATTACACGGGACGACCAAGCACATAGAGGTAGACTGTCACTTTGTGCGCGATCAACTACAAGCAGGCTTAATTTCTCTCCATCATATCAGAACAGACAACCAGCTCGCAGATATCATAACTAAAGACTTGACTGGGATCAAACACAGTGCTACATTGGGCAAGTTTGTTGTGTTCACCACACCTTCAACTTGAGGGGGGGGGGGTGTTAAGATTAATTATGTATATTGATGTATATTGATCAGTTAGTTAGGAGTTAGTGGAGTCATTAGTTAGTTAGAGTTGACAGTTGTACCAATCGGCTTAGTAGTTAGAAAGTTAGTTAGCCGACTTAATTAGTGTATTAGCTCTTAGTTATTCAATTGTATATAGTGGAGGTTCCACTCACTTTTCTCCTTAATTCAATTGAGAAAATCTGGAAAGTTCTCTTTTCTCTTTCGCTTCTCTTACACTGGCCTTTCATGGTGTAAAGGTCACAACTCTCTCACCATTGAAGCTCACCATCGAAGCTCAGCAAAGCTTCGAATTACCGTATCATTGATCAATTATAATAGCTTCAAAGCTTTTTAATGGGTGTCAATGATGGAATTGCAGCTCTCTTGTGCAAGATACGTGGGGGAGGGGGTGGGATGTGGAGAGAGAAATGTGGAGGAGTGAGATACGTTAGAGTGATTTTAAGACACTAATTATTATCATTAATTCCTATAAAATGTACATAAATGATAATTAGGTATATAAAACGTAATTATAGTAAAACATGAGTAGGGGGTAATATAGTTTCATATAGTGTATAGGAATGTAAAAATCTCTTTTGAGTTTGTAGTTGTCACGACCCCAGTTCGCCCTCCGTGAACATGTCGTGACGGCACCCAGTCCCTACGACTAGGTAAGCCTAACAATTTCGGAAGAAAGAAACATATGCAGAAAAACTAATATAAAACCGAAGATAACAAATATAAAAGTGTTTAAGATGCCGCTTGGCATATACAATACAAGATCTCAAAACCGAACAACTCTTAAAACCCGGAATCCCATGAATCACAAGCTATGAATACGACAAAATGCTCTAACTCCGGAATATCTAAATCAAAAGAAAATATAGAAGGGCTATCACTACAAGGGAGAATGGAAAGGGACTCCTCGGTCTGCGGACGCGGAGGATATACCTCGAAGTCTCTAGAGAATCACCTCGCCTCAAGGGTAGTAGGGCTGAGTCGAAGTACCTGGATCTGCACACGAAAAATATGTGCAGGAAAGGGCAGGAGTACACCACAGCGGTACCCACTAAGTGCCAAGCCTAACCTCGGTCGAGTAGTGACGAGGAAGGTGAGGGCCCTACCGTCATCTACAATAATACATAAGGAAAAGAAGCAGTATTAAAGTAACACAGGGTAATAAGAGTAGCAACAACTACAACAGAGATAATCACAGAAGGAATACAGTTCGACACAGAGATAACAACCGGGATCTCCCAGGATACCGTCCTGTAGTCCCAAATATAAATGCCTAGTGGATCTCCCGGGTGTCGTCCCGTAGTCCAACTCATAATACGCAGGGGATCTCCCGGAATACCACATCCGTAGTCCCAAATGTAATACTCAGTACTGGGGGAATCTATCGGGTGCAGTCCCGTAGTTCCAATATAAAAGTGCAGGGGGGATCTCCTGGAATACCACATCCGTAGTCCCAAATAAAACAGGCAAGGGGGATCTCCCGGGATATCGCCCGTAGTCCCAAAATAAACACACAGCAACAACACGAAGAATATTCAATTCAATCAAATTTATACCAAGGTAAAACAGGTATTTCTAGCCTAGCATGCTGCACAGAATTCAAATAAGGCAGTTTGGGCAAGTAAAGCAGTTAAGTCACTTAGACATGCTTTCCTAAGCTAACAGTAGGCTTAAATTACAACTTGTAAAAATAGGGAAGAAAACGAAATTATAGTAATTTGATGAAAATAGAATTTTCAACAATTAGCACATGTACGCACTCGTCACCTCACGTACAAGGCATTTCATATATCACAGTACTAATTCCTAAGGGGAGTTCCCCCACACAAGGTTAGGTAAGCCACTTACCTCGAACCAGCTCAATCAACTCAATACCACGTTCTTGCCACGAGTATCCGACTCCAAATGGCCCAAATCCAAAACACCCAGGTGAAAATCCCTCCCAAAACCGCCAATCCCGAGCTCCCAAATCAATTTCTTAGGTTTTGAAACTTAAACCTCGATTCTGCCCCTTTTCTGACCAGTGAAACCGTGTCTGCGGCTCCGGGACCGTACCTGCGGTCCCGTTTCTGCGTAGACCAAGTCGCACCTGCGACTTTTCATTAAACAAGGATTTCCGCACCTGCGACCTCCATTCCATAGATGCGGTGCCGCTTCTGCAATGCCTGGGCCGCATCTCCGGCCAATTCTAATTACGCCCTAAATCGAACCTGCGACTAGCCACACGCTTCTGCGAGCCCGCACCTGCGGTCCCCAATCCGCAGATGCGGTTATGCCAGAACTTCAGCAGCTGAAGCTACTTCCAAACCTTCCAATTTTCTTCTGTCAACCTTCCGAAATCATCCCGAGGCCCCCGGGACCTCAACCAAAAATACGAACAAGCCATATACCACTATTCAAATTTGTAGCAATCCTTGGAACACTCAAAACAACATCGAATCATCAAAACACCCTCGGATTCAAGCCTAAGGATTCCAAAACTTTAAATTTTCGCTTTTGATCAAAAAGTATATCAAACCTCATCCGAATTACCTGAAATTTTGCACACACGTCCCAAATGACACAACGGACCTACTCCAACATCCGGAATTCCATTCCGACCCCGATATCAAAATCTCACTATTGAACGGGAAACTTCAAAAATTCAACTTTCGGCATTTCAAGCCTAATTAAGCTACGGACCTCCAAAACACAATCTGAACACACCCCTAAGCTCGAAATCACCCAACGGAGCTAGCGGAATCAATGCCGCCTTCACACTACTCTAACTACGGTCTAAATTCTGAAGCTTAAGCTCTCATTTAGGGACTAAGTGTCCCAAAATACTCCGAAACTCAAAACGAGTCCTCCCAACAACTTACAATAGTAGAAACAAACACGGGGAATGCAGTTAATAGGGTAACGGGGCGTAAATTCTTAAAACGACCGGCCAGGTCGTTACATCCGTCCCCTCTTAAAACATTCGTTCGTCCTCAAACGAGTATAGAGACATACCTGAAGTAGTGAAAAAGATGAGGGTAACGGCTGCACATATCCTGCTCTGTCTCCCAAGTCGCGTCCTCGACCGGCTGACCCCGCCACTAAACCTTCACTGATGCGATGTTCTTTGACCTCAGCTTTCGAACCTGCCTATCCAATATCGCTACTAGCTCCTTAACATAGGATATGTCCTTGTCCAACTGGACTGAACTGAAATCCAACACGTGCGACGGATCACCGTGATACCTCCGGAGCATCGAAATATGAAATACCGGATGAACCCCTGCCAAGTTGGGAGGTAAGGCAAGCTCATAAGCAACCTCCCCAACACGCCGCAATATCTCAAAAGGCCCGATAAACCTCGGACTCAATTTCCATTTCTTCCCAAATCTCATGACGCCCTTCATAGGCGAAACACGTAGTAAGACCTGCTCTCCAACCATATAGGAAACATCACGAACCTTCCGGTCTACATAACTCTTCTATCTGGCTGGGCTGTACGGAGTCTATCCTAAATCACCTTAACCTTCTCCAAAGCATCTAGTACCAAGTCTGTTCCCAATAATCTAGCCTCGCCCGGCTCGAACCAACCCGCCGGGGATCTACACCGCCTACCATACAAAGCCCCATACGGTGCCATCTGAATGTTGGACTGATAGCTGTTGTTGTAAGCAAACTCAGCTAGTGGCAAGAACTGATCCCAAGAACCTCCAAACTCCATCACACACGCACGGAGCATATTATGAAGAATCTGAATAGTGCGCTCGGACTGTCCGTCCGTCTGGGGGTGAAATACTGTGCTCAACTCTACCCGAGTGCCCAACTCGTGTTGTACGGCCCTCAGAACCATGATATGAACTGAGTACCTCTATCTAAAATAATGGATACTGGAATACCGTGCATACGGACAATCTCCCGGATATAAATCTCCGCTAACCACTCCGAAGAATAGATGGTACACATAGAAATGAAGTGCGCGGGCTTGGTCAGCCGATCCACAATCATCCAAATGGCATAGAACTTCCTCAAAGTCCGTGGGAGCCCAACTACGAAGTCCATGGTGATCCGCTCCCACTTCCACTCCGGAATTTCTATTTGCTGAAGTAATCCACCCGGCCTCTGGTGCTCATACTTTACCTGCTGACAATTGAGGCACCGAGCTACAAACCCAACTATGTCCTTCTTCATCCGCCTCCACCAATAGTGTTGTCTCAAATCCTGATACATCTTCGCGGCACCCGGATGGATGAAATACCGCGAACTATGGGCCTCCTCTAGAATCAAGTCCCGAAGCCCATCAATATTGGGTACACAAACCCGACCCTGCATCCTCAATACCCCGTCATCACTAATGGTCACATCTCTGGCATCACCTCGCAAAAGCTTGTCCTTAAGGGCGAGAAAATGAGGTTCATCAAACAGACGCTCCTGGATACGATCAAACAAGGAAGATCGAGAAACCACACAAGCAAGGACCCAACTAGGCTTCGAAAGATCCAATCTCACAAACTGGCTGGCTAGGGCCTGAACATCCATCGCCATGGGCCTCTCCGCTGCTGGTAGGTAAGCCAAACTCCCCAAACTCTCCACCCGGCGACTCAAAGCATTGGCCACCACATTGGCCTTGACCGGGTGATATAAGATAGCGATATCATAGTCCTTCAGCAGCTCTAACCACCTCCTCTGGCGCAAGGTCCTTCTTCTTGAACAGATGCTGCGAACTCCGGTGATCAGTATAAATCTTACAAGGAACACCGTACAAACAGTGACACCAGATCTTCAAGGCGTGAAAAATAGAAGCTAACTCGAGATCATGGACATGATAATTCATCTCATGTACCTTCAACTGTCTGGACGCGTAGGCAATCACCCTACCATCCTGCATCAATACCGATCCAATGCCAATCCTCGAGGCATCACAATAGACAGTATAAGACCCCGAACCAGTAGGCAATATCAAAACTGGAGCTGTGGTCAAAGCTGTCTTGAGCTTCTGAAAGCTCTCCTCACACTCTTCCGTCCACTGGAACGGAGCACCCTTCTGGGTCAGCCTGGTCATAGGTACTGCAATGGACGAAAATCCCTGAACGAATCGACGGTAATAACCCGCCAAGCCAAGAAAACTGCGGATCTCTGTAGCTGAGGATGGTCTGGGCCAACTCTGCACTGCTTCCACTTTCTTCGGATCCACCTTTATCCCCTCACTAGACCACGTGACCCAAGAATGCCACGGAATCCAACCAAAACTCGAATTTTGAGAATTTAGCATATAACTTCTTCTCCCTCAAAGTCTGAAGCACTGTCCTCAGGTGCTGCTCATGATCTTTCCGACTTCGGGAATATACCAGAATGTCATCAATAAAGACAATGACGAATGAGTCAAGATATGGCTGGAATACACTGTGCATCAAATGCATGAAGGCTGCTGGGGCATTGGTCAGCCCAAATGACATAACATGGAACTCGTAATGACCATACCGAGTCCTGAAGGCAGTCTTTGGGATATCTGGCTCTCGAATCTTCAACTGATGATAGCCTGAACGCAAGTCAATCTTCGAAAACACACGAGCACCCTGTAACTGATCAAACAGGTCATCAATACGAGGCAAAGGATAACAGTTCTTCACTGCAACCTTGTGCAACTGGCGATAATCAATACACATACGCATAGAACCATCCTTCTTCTTCACAAACAAGACAGGAGCACCCCAAGGTGATACACTGGGCCGGATGAAACCCTTATTAAATAATTCCTGTAACTGCTCATTTAACTCCTTCAACTCAGGAGGAGCCATACGGTACGGAGGAATAGAAATGGGCTGAGTGCCCGGCAACAGATCAATGCCAAAATTAATATCTCTATCGGGCAGCATGCCCGGAAGATCAGCTGGAAACACATCGGACAAATCTCGAACTACTGGGACTGAATCAACTGTAGGGGGTATCAATACTGACATCTCTCACATAAGCTAGATACGCATCATACCCCTTCTCAACCATACGCTGAGCCTTAAGAAACAAAATAACTCTATTGGAAGTATGATCTAAGGTACCCCTCCACTCTACTCGCGGTACACCTGGCATAGCCAACGTCACGGTTTTTGCGTGACAATCAAGACTAGCGTAATGGGGCGACAACCAGTCCATGCCCATAATAAAATCAAAGTCTACCATGCTGAGCAATAACAAATCGACTCTGGTCTCAAAACCACTAAGAGCAATCAAACACGACCGATAAATGCGGTCCACAACAAGAGAATCTCCAACAGGAGTAGAAACATAAACAGGAGAACTCAAAGAATCCCGAGATACGCCCAAATGCGAGGCAAAATAAGAGGACACATAAGAATAAGTGGAGACCGGATCGAATAAAACCGATGCATCTCTATGACAGACCAGGATAATACCTATGATGACAGAATCAGAGGCGACAGCCTCAGTACGGGCAGGAAGGGCATAGTATCTGGCCTAGCCTCCCCCTCTAGGGCGACCTCTACCTCCCCGACCTCCACCTCTAGTTGGCTGAGCAGGTGGGGTAGCAACTGGTATTGTGATCATAGCCTGAGAATCTGCGGGGCGCGCTGTGGCTGAGAAGTCTGTGGAGGTGCACCCCTCCCAAGTCTAGGGCAATCCCTCACCACATGGCTTGTGTCACCACACTCAAAACAAGCTCTGCGAGGACGTGGTGACTGTGACTGGCTCAGGCCAGGTCTGCTGGACTGACCACTAGAAGCACCTCGTGCAGGAGGCGCGCTGGATACTGGAGGTGCATAATAAGGCTCCTGAGGCCTAGGAGGAGCTAGAATACTACTGGCTGCCGGAAAAGCTGAATGAACGGGGCGACTCATATAACCCTTACCATGACGAGCTGAAGCCGGGGCACGGGCACCAGAATAAAATGGCCCGACTCTCGAGACCTCTTGGCCTCCCTCTCCTCTCTGTCCCGAGCATACATACCCTCTACTCTCCTAGCAATGCTCACCCCCTGCTGATAAGAAATATCCATCTCCAACTCCCGAGCCATACTAGACCTGATACTGGGAATGAGCCCCTCAATAAACCGGCGAACCTTCTCACAAACAGTAGAAACCAAAGCTGGTGCATGTCTAGCCAGGTTAGTGAAACGGACAGCATACTCTGAGACAGTCATGGTACCCTGGCGCAAATGCTCAAACTCTGTGCGCCATGCGTCCTTGAGGCTCTGGGGAACATACTCTCTCGTGAACATATCTGAAAACTGAGTCCAAGTCAGGGAAGCTGCCTCCGAATTGTCTAACTCATAAGCATGCCACCACTGATAGGCGGCTCCTCTAAGCTGGAAGGTGGTGAAGGAAACCCCACTTGATCCAGATATACCCATGGTACGGAGGATACGGTAGCACTCCTCTAGAAATCTTAGAGCATCATCTGATGCTAGTCCACTGAATATAGGAGGCTGATACTTCTTGAACCTCTCAAGCCTCTTCTGCTCCTCCTCTGAAGCTACTGCCGTCTCCTCGGGCTGAGCTGGGCCTACAGGCTGTACCGGTATAATCTCCGGGACCTGCTCAACATGCACTCACTGCTCAAGAGTGCGAGCGGTGGGAGTCTGTGTTCCTCCCCCAGCCTGGGATGTGGCTGCAGCCAGGGGAAGCAACCCTGCTTGAGCTAGAGTGATGTACATACTCATAAACTGCGCAAGAGTCTCTTAGAGAGCTGGAGTAGTAGTAGTAGTAGTAGGCGTGTCAGGCGCCTGGGCTCCAGCTAGAATTGCTGATGGCTCCTCTATAGCAGCTCGCGCGGGTGCTCTGGCTGCACGCCTGCGCGTCCTCGGCCCCTACCCCGGCCCCGACCTCTGACGACTCTCGCAGGGGGCACGGGTGTCTGGTCACCTCCAGTAGCACGTGTCCTCACCATCTGTGAGAGAATAGAAGACAGAAGTTTAGAATTTTGATACCAATAATCTCGTACGACAAGGAATTCAAATGAAGTGAAATTTTCTTAACAGTTACATAACCTCTCGTAGATAAGTACAGACGTCTCCGTACTGATCAACGAGACTCTAATAAACTGGCTTGTGATTCATGACTCCTATGAACCTAGAGCTCTGATACCAACTTTTCACAACCCCAGTTTGCCCTCCGTGAACATGTCGTGATGGCACCTAGTCCCTACGACTAGGTAAGCCTAACAATTTCAGAAGAAAGAAACATATGCGGAAAAACTAATATAAAACCGAAGATAACAAATATAAAAGTGTTTAAGATGCCGCTTGGCATATACAATACTAGATCTCAAAACCGAACAACTCCCAAAACCTGGAATCCCATGAATCACAAGCTATGAATACGACAAAATGCTCTAACTCCGGAATATCTAAATCAAAAGAAAAGATAGAAGGGCTATCACTACAAGGGAGAATGGAAAGGGACTCCTCGGTCTGCGGACGCGGCAGATATACCTCGAAGCCTCTAGAGAATCGCCTCGCCTCAAGGTTAGTAGGGCTTAGTCGAAGTACCTGGATCTGCACACGAAAAATATATGCAGGAAAGGGCATGAGTACACCACAGCGGTACCCAGTAAGTGCCAAGCCTAACCTCGGTCGAGTAGTGACAAGGAAGGTCAGGGCCCTACCGGTCATCTACAATAATATATAAGGAAAAGAAGCAGTATTAAAGTAACACAGGGTAATACGAGTAGCAACAACTACAACAGAGACAAAATAATCACAGAAGGAATACAGTTCGACACAGAGATAACAACCGGTCTCCCAGGATACCGTCCTGTAGCCCCAAATATAAATGCCTAGTGGATCTCCCGGGTGTCATCCCGTAGTCCAACTCATAATGCACAGGGGATCTCTCGGAATTCCACATCTGTAGTCCCAAAATGTAAATACTCAGTACTGGGGGAATCTACCGGGTGCAGTGCCGTAGTTCAATGTAAAAGTGCAGGGGGAATCTCCCGGAATACCACATCCGTAGTCCCAAATAAAACAAGCAAGGGAGATCTCCCAGGATATCGCCCGTGGTCCCAAAATAAACACACAGCAGCAACACGAAGAATATTCAATTCAATCAAATTTATACCAAGGTAAAACAAGTATTTCACCTAGCATGCTGCACAGAATTCAAATAAGGTAGTTTGGGCAAGTAAAGCAGTTAAGTCACTTAGACATGCTTTCCTAAGCTAACAGTAGGCTTAAATTACAACTAGTAAAAAGAGGGAAGAAAACGAAATTATAGTTACTTGATGAAAATAGAATTTTCAACAATTAGCACATGTACGCACTCGTCACCTCACGTACAAGGCATTTCATATATCACAGTATCAATTCCTAAGGGGAGTTCCCCCACACAAGGTTAGGCAAGCCACTTACCTCGAACCAGCTTAATCAACTCAATAACACGTTCTTGCCACGAGTATCTGACTCCAAGTGGCCCAAATCCAAAACACCTAGGTGAAAATCTCTCCCAAAATCGCCAACCCTGAGCTCTTAAATCAATTTCTAAGGTTTTGAAACTTAACTCTCGATTTTGCCCCTTTAGTGAAACCGCATCTGCGGCTCTGGGACCGCACCTACGGTCACGCTTCTGCGTAGACCAAGTCGCACCTGCAACTTTTCATTAAACAAGGATTTCCGCACCTGCGACCTCCATTCCGCAGATACGGTGCCGCTTCTGCGATGCCTGGGCCGCATCTGCAGCCAATTCTAATTATGCCACATACTGCACTTGCAACTAGCCACACGCTTCTGCGGGCCCGCACCTGCAGTCCCCAATCCACAGGTACGGTTATGACAGAACTTCAGCAGCTGAAGCTGCTTCCATACCTTCCAATTTTCTTCCGTCAACCTTCTGAAATCATCCCGAGGCCCCCGGGACCTCAACCAAAAATACGAACAAGCCATATACCACTATTCAAACTTGTACCAATCCTCGGAACACTCAACAACATCGTAAGGATTCCAAAAATTTAAATTTCCGCTTTTGATCAAAAAGTCTATCAAACCTCATCCGAATTACCTGAAAGTTTGCTCACACGTCCTAAATGACACAACGGACCTACTCCAACTTCCAGAATTCCATTCCGACCCCGATATCAAAATCTCATTATCGAACCGGAAACTTCTAAACTTCAACTTACGACATTTCAAGCCTAATTAAGCTACGGACCTCCATCCGAACACGCCCCTAGGCCCGAAATCATCCAACAGAGCTAACGGAATCGACGGAATTTCATTCCGAGGCCGTCTTCATACTGCTCCGACTACGATCCAAATTCTAAAGCATAAGCTCACATTTAGGGACTAAGTGTCCAAAACACTCAGAAACTCAAAATGAATCCTCCCAACAACTTACAATAGCAAAAAAAAAATACGGAGAATGCAGTTAATAGGGGAACGGGACGTAAATTCTTAAAACGACCGGCCAGGCCATATGGTATGTGTTTTGATTTAATTTTGCAAAAGGTTTAGTTTGGAAAAAAATGTGCTTAGATTTGGACTATAAACTTCTGAAAGAAAAAATTAAACTCCATAAGATTTCGTTAAAATTGCGAATTAGACTTGTTCCGCTTATTTTCATATAGCTGAAAAGTAAAACGCACTAATAGAGGAAAGAAGGTGTAAAAATGGCGTGTAGTAGCCATTAATTAAGGGTGTCTTTAATTTTTATCCACTAATTAAAATGCTCAGCAAAAATAGCCACTACTAATAGAAAAAAGACAATTTTACCCTTTCTTCCTCTCTTTCGCGTTGCATTTTCATCTGGAATACCCAAGGCGATTTCACGGTCGGCCTCCTTCATGCTTGGTCAATAGCATCAGGTCTATTAGTGACCCCAATTACTAGGACATAACCAGGTCCATCATGAGATCCTTCTGATTTTGCTTCACTATTCCTTTTACCAATACGTACCGTAGTTCCTTTTGCATCATCAAAATTTTCAAGTTCTGAATTTTTGAGCAGATGTCTCAATTACGTACAGTAATTTCTTTCTTCTTACCTTGTTTTTGTTTCTTTTGAGTTCAAAGATTAAAAGTTAAGGACATGAGTCTTTAAGTTTGACATGCAGGTTTAAAAGTTAAGGACATGCATTCCTTAAATTTGACATGCAGGTTCAAAAGATAAGGACAAACAATCCTTAACTTATAGTTTCAAGTTCAAAACTTAAGGATAGTCAGTATTTAAGTTATTGTTTCAAGTTCAAAATTTAAGGACTTTCTGTCCTTAACTTTGAGTTTCAGTTTCAAAAGTTAAGGACAGGCAGTCCTTAACTTATAGTTTCAAGTTCAAACTTAAGGACGTGCAGTCCTTAAGTTATTGTTTCAAGTTCAAAACTTAAGGACATGCAGTCCTTAACTTTTAAAGTTCAAAAGTTAAGGACAGACAGTCCTTAACTTACAGTTACACGTTCAAAAGTTAAGGACAAACAGTACTCAACTTACGGTTACAAGTTCAAAAGTTAAGGACAAGTAACCTTGAAGTCCTGAACTTAGAGTTCCAAGTTCAAAAGTTAAGGACATGTAGTCCTGAAGTCCTGAACTTAGAGTTTCATGTTCAAAAGTTAAGGACATGTAGTCCTGAAGTCCTGAAGTTAAGGACATGAGCAGAAGGGTATTTTTGTCCGAGCAGTTAAAGTTTATTAAACCAGTGGCTAAAGACTAAAGACATTTAAAACGCTGGCTTTAAAATAAAGACATAAGCTGTTAGTGGCTATCTGTGCACATCGCCCAAGAAAGATAGTCAAGGGAAGGCTTATGGGCTTAGATAAAAATAAAATCAGACAAAACTTACAATTTCACATGTGAAATTTAAAATTTGATAACACCGTACCTATTTTTTAATTGTAGAAGTTGAAAAGTGACTATTATTATAAAAAAGTTCCTATGTCAATACTTTCGACCGCAAGCCAAGAGACAAATTTCAGATCTCGTGTGATAACACGTTATCTACGGACTACGGCGGAGTACTATTTAAGTTGAGACTTGCACCTCCTTTTAACTTCTGTACGTCTCTGCACCTATTTTGAATTTCTGTATCGTACTTTATCTTAATTATGTAACGTGGTTTCATTAATAGAAAAAGAAATTAGCTTCATTAAATACTTTTCAATACTCAACTAAACTATAAACTGGGTTTAGGCTTTCTTTTTTTAAACTCAATTCTAATGCTTTGGATTCTGGAATAAGATACAAACTTTATGTAGAACTTATGAAGTAAAAAACACACATGAAATTACATATTAGATACCGATGCTACTACTTCATATCTCTTTAACCTTTTCTGTATCTTCTTTCTCCTCTTCTTCTCCACCCCTCCATAAATCAGACAGTGTTGGAAGCTTGATCTCACCACTATGAGAAAGGGGAATGGTGAAGTTGCCAATGACTGGAAGGTCAATGGTGAGACCCAATTCCAATGTATAGTCAATGTCCCAATCTGCGCCAATATCCTTAGCCAAGCTAACTAGCACACTGTGAGGAACTTTCACTGGCACATCTAACATGGTTGTATCATCTGCCTTTATATTCCCTGGGTCTGGAATTGTTCCTGATACTATAACCCTGTATTCCATAATCAATTGATTCAAATATGATAAAAATCAGTATATAGAAATATAACAATTCAAAGCCAACTCTAGAATGGTACGTAGGAGGAGATTTATAGGACCGACCTGCCGGAGCATTTGAGAGAGTAAGAGATCTGCATGATAGGTACGGAAACGGAGTAAGGGTTCTTCACTGCCACCTTAGCATGATATGAAATGCTGTCCATGCTCACTTTCTTCATATCCACGTCTGTGATGCTAGCCTCTGGTTTCTCCATGTTCACTACCTTCTCCGCCATGAAATTCTTCGCTTTGTCTATTAAACCGGCCATTGTTTTTGAATCAAAGAACTAAGAACTTTCTCAATATTAATAGTTTAAAATGTAATGCTTGATGAATCACTCTTACGACTTTTTCAATATTAGTAAAGCGTCTATTTATAGAATGTGATTCCGTATGATAAGACTCTGAGAGTTGACACGTAACAAGGTTACTCCTATCAAAGATATGATATGGATACCTATTTTTTAACAAGAAATTTGTAATGCCGACACCACTACACGTGATGGTCGGTATCTTGAGTCCGTGTCCAAGGTTTGATCGCATCATTCATGGTTATCTATCTTCAACACTAATTACGTATGTACTACTCTTTGGTTGGGTGGAAAGAGGGAAATTAATTAAAGTACCTGCTTATTAACTCTTCATTCACTTGAAAGTTGTATGTGTGGAGCTTGTCATGTTGCTGAGTAAAATTGCATTGCTCTTACTTGTGCCAAGAACTTATTAAATCACAGTAACTTATCATGATTAAATAATTTTATTGAGTTAAGAATATATATTAGATAATCATAATTGAGTGATTAGAAAACTTAATGTAAAAATATATGATGGTATATATTCATTAATTTCGTGTAAACATTCAATACGTATAAGTTTTTGGTAAAAACTTTCAAGTGCTTGTTAAGTGCCTCTGGATTCATGGAATATGGATACATTAACACTATCTCACTTAAGGTTTCACCGCGTATTGCGTCTGTCGACAACTCTTAGATAACCCATGATCCGGATTCTTCATTTGTCAATCTCAAAAAGTTTGTCCCATTACTTTTCTTTATTCTCCAAATTGTCGGTTCTCCACCTCCATATTTTTTTCTTCGTTATTTTTCTTACGTTTCTGTTACGATTTCTTTTATTCAACGGATATATTGTTTGACTAAAAAGAGTAAATCCTTCGTTAAACTAATTAATTTTGTGTAATAAGGGGTTAAATCTAATCAATGATAATATTTCTAGATTTAGAACTAGTTAATACAAGTAAAGATAGTGTTGGTGGGAAATTAAGTGCAGTGTGCATTTAATATTCCAAGAAACATGAGTAATGATAGAAGAACATCAAGCAATAAATAACCGTAAATGGAATTAATATAAATAAGGAGAATGATTCACTCAGTATTGAATGAAGTGGATGATTCTTCTTTTTGGCAATGATGAATGACAGACAAATCCTAAAATATTGGAACTATTTTCGGATCTGATGGAATCTTAGTAAAAAAGGTAGTATTTGTATCTTTTCTAGAGAGAGAGTCTTCTTCTCAAAAAGTATTCTTTCCTATTACAAAAACTAGCCGTTAGTGCTCTATTCTTGATACTTGACCTCGACCATTATTGACCGCCCGGCTACGAGCCCCACTGATTACTAATTGACCTCGGCCACATCATTTACTATAACACTGCTTCATGCTAAATTCCCTTGGGGCAGATTTTGACCTATACAGTTAGTCCATCCGCTTATTGACGTCGACCCTGGACGACCTCGAGAGCGGACTCTGTTAGTTATGGTTGAGAAGTTTTGGGCGAGCAGGTCGAGTAGTAGCGTTTCAGATGAGGTGGCAACGTGGCCTTCCATGAGCCACAACCTAGGGTCACGTCGATTCAAAGTGAACATCATGTCATCATGTGTCATACGTTTTCCCGCTACCTTGCATCATTTTCCGTGCCTCTGCCGCTTCGATACTTGAGATGGGTAACGGCGGTTTGCTTTCTCGATATTGATGCCTGAATTCTTATAAATAGGGACACGAAATACTTTGCCTTATTCTTTGCAATCTAAATATTGAATTTCCGTACCTTCTTCTTCTTCTTTCTTCATTGAGAGTTCTTGCCCTCTTGATCTTGCTTCCGTATTTTTGCTTTCACTGATTCTGGTGGCTTCTGCTACCCTTGACTCTTCTGTGCTTACTTCTCCTTTATTCATAAACAAAGATGGTTAACATGTCTTCCATTTCTG
>NW_017670721.1:97199-124029 GCF_001879085.1 Nicotiana attenuata | reverse complement strand
GGGGGGGGGGGGGGGGGGTACCTGACCCTGTTCCCTTGGCAGTGCGCATGCCTCCTCATGACGATGGGGTTGCCATTGTTGCTGAGGATGAGAGCTTTCCTAAGGTGGAGGAAATAATCCCTCGTAGTGAGAAGCTAGATCTGACTTCTCAAAGATGCCTGAGGACGACCCTGAGATCTCGGGGTCGTTGATGAAAAAGGTGGGCCTTGTCGAATTTAGGGATAAATTCAAAATTCCTGCCCATATAGACCTAGTTCCAGTAGGGCATGACGTGGTGCAAATACACCGCCCTGGGTACTACACTTTCTACGCGTACCCTTTCCATGTCAGTTATTCTTTTCCTATCCTCCCCTTGGCCGAGGAGTTTTGCAGATATTACCATGTCTGCCCGGCCTAACTTTCTCCGTATATCTACAAACTCATCCGAATGATCACGAAGTATGCGGAGTTAGCCGGGTTGACCATTCCCCACCTGATGAACATCTTCGCCCCTAGCTTTCATAGGGGGACGATGATACATCTCTGCCAACTGGGTAGCAAATGTCTAGTGGTGAAGATGGGGACAAGGAAAACACTAGTTTTGGCTCACTTACTTCTACCTCAAAACTAAGGATGCGGTGATCAATGCATGCGGGTTCCCCGAGGTTTGGAACTACACCTATAAGCATCTTTCTCCCATTCTCTCATTTTTTTGTATTACGCGTTGGTTCCGTTATTTCCAATTATATTAACATTTTGTCTTCTCTCAGTGTAGCCGAGACTGCACCCCCTCCTTTGGTCGAACATATTCACGATTGGGTTAGCCTGGTCCTCCCTGATACAGTGGGGATCCGTGAATGGCCGGCCTTCCTCAAGAAGTTCGGGCTTGCGCCTCCTGCGACCGGTGAGTTTACCTGTTTTAAATCTTTATTATCGTGTCCTTCTGGTCGCTTGCTTCTTACTGTTTTGTGGGGACCGAACTTTTAACCTTCTTTCTTTCTTCTCTCTGCTATTTTTAGCCCGGGGATCCTCGAGGAGGCTGAGGGCCCCTACTCCTGCATTTCGCCAGAGGAACACTACAATGGAGTCTGCTCCTACTGTGACTGTGGCTTGGCCTACCCGGCCCTCCACTTTCATTCCGCTTCCTGTTTCGGCTAGGTCGGCTCGATCATCGACGGCATCAGTACCAGAAACTCCGGCCTCTCCCTTGCTTTATTTAATAAATGAAGAGTCATCACCGAGCGAGGAGGATTTGGTTCCTCGTAAAAGGAGGTCGGTGGACGTCAGAGATGGGATAATCCAAGCTGTAGATTCTACAAGGAGTAATCATAAGTCGGCCACTACCATATTTGAAGGTGATGCAAATCTGCCGTCTGAAGTTCTGCCATCAGCGGGGACCGTGGAAGCATACGTTTACCTGATGCCGAGGTTGGAGTTAGTGGGCGACCTATGGAAGCTGCGGGTACCGTGCTTCGAGATGAGTCATCGTCCTCGAGGCCGGCTGATGCTCCTTCGTCCACCAAAGGGAGAGATAAGGGTGTTGCTGAGGACGGCTACGAAACTGGCTTCGATATTGACGCTAATGAGGTGCGGATGCTGAGCCTCGGGTTGAAGTAAGGTTGGAAGGGTCCACTCGTACCATTGTGGTCCCTATGGACCGGAACCTACTGGTGAACACGGAAGATATGGTCCCTTCCTTAGGTCCTCTTTTCTTTGATATGGAGGGTCGAACTCTCGAGAACCGGACGATGCTGCCCTATCAAGGGGTATAGCCGGCCTCGCCCTTAGGGTAAAATTTTCCGAACTTTTCAATTTGCGTGCCTTGTACTTTATTTTTATTTCTTCGTTTGACTTTGGTTTCCTTCCTCTTTCTCCTCTTCTTTTTAGACCATTGTTCTGGAGATCGAGAGTGCCCCCTCCGAGAGGAGAGTCTGATAAGTGGGGATTTTAACCTATAATTTGCTCTCTTTTACTTGCATTTTGGGCTTAAAATGCGTGAAGGTATTCCCGGAAACTAATGTAATATGCTTGCTTGCAGGAATTGATCAAAATGAGCCAAAATAGGCACAATCAACTCATAAAGGAGTCAAATCTGTAACAAAAACCAAGACTGGGCCAGGAGGCCTTAACCGCGGACAGCACAAATATTGTGCGGCCGCGGAAGCCACAACGCGGCCGCGGTCATAAATACGCGGTCCGCAAAGTAAAGAATTAGAGAGTGCATTTTGAGGCAAAATTCTGAGCGAGGTCCGCGCCAGAAATGTGCGACCGCAAAAATCTCACCGTGGCTGGAATTATGTGGACCGCGGTGGATGAGATTCAGAGAGTTCACATTTCAAGCAAAAATAGTGAGTGCGGTCCGCAATGGTATTACGCGGCCGCGAAAATCCACCACGAGGCCGCGATGGAAATTATGCGAACCGTGAAACAAATCTTAGCCCAGATCCAGATGTTGAAAATGTGGACCGCGGTCAGTATTACGCGTCTGCGAAAGCAAGAGTACGGCCGCGGTAAGAATTACGCGGCCGCTAAACCTCCGCAGGGGTATTTTTGTCCAAAATTTCAGCTTAGTATAAATAGATATTTTTCACATTTTTAGGTTAAGTTTTGTTTTTGCTGAGCACGTGAGACGGCTGTAAATTCCATTTTGGGCAATTTTGTACTAGAATTAGCTTTCAACATTAGATTTTCATCTTTTAATCTAGTATTATGAATTCTATCTTTATTTCATCTTTGATTTCTGCTATTTCCATGAGTAGCTAAACCCATAGCTAGGGTTGTGACCCAACCCTAGTGTGGGTATTTGATGGGTCTTGAATTTTAAGGCTTGAATGTGTATGGGTAGTAGTATTTAGCCTAGTTCTTGCTAGAACTATGGAATTAGTGGTTGCAAACACTAATTCATGCCTTTATGACTTAGTCTTTACTTGAGAAAGAGGGACTAAGTCTAGGAAAACTAGGCTAACAAGGAATTAGGGTGAACTAAGAAATTGATAGCCTCAATTAAAGGGTTAAACCTAGAGATAGTGATATCCGACTTGAACTAACATCACTTGTATTGCAAGAATACCCATTTGGACTTGAGAAAGCCAAATTGGGCAAAATCACTCAAACTACCAAGAGGTATAGAGTGAGTACCCGGGTGTGATAGTTATATTACGACCCCAATTAATTACATGATTGCCCTAGATTCTTGCTACCTATTAGAAATTCACCTAGGTGGAAGTCACTACCCTAGTCCCTTTATACCCTTGAAAATCAACATAAAAAATATTGTACTTAGTTTTAAATATTGCATGTTATAGAATAAAAGTAGAAGTAGAAAACAAACCAAACATGTGTGGAAGAGTAATTAAGAGCAAAGCCCACATCTAGACTCGAATATAAATCTAACTCCAAACAAATTAACACCATGTGGATTCGATCCCGACCTTGTTGAAGTAAGGTTGGAAGGGTCCACTCGTACCATTGTGGTCCCTATGGACCTGGACCTACTGGTGAACACGGAAGATGTGGTCCCTTCCTTAGGTCCTCTTTTCTCTAATATGGAGGGTCGAACTCACGAGAACCGGACGATGCTGCCATATCAAGGGGTATAGCTGGCCTCGCCTTTAGGGTAAACTTTTCCGAACTTTTCAATTTGCGTGCCTTGTACTTTATTTTTATTTCTTCGTTTGACTTTGGTTTCCTTCCTCTTTCTCCTCTTCTTTTCTGGCCATTGTTCTGGAGATCGAGAGTGCCCCTCGAGAGGATAGGTTGATAAGTGGGGATGTTAACCTATTATTTGCTCTCTTTTACTTGCGTTTTGGGCTTAAAATGCGTGAAGGTATTTCCGGAAACTAATGTAATATGCTTGCTTGCAGGAATTGATCAAAATGAGGAAAAAGAGGCACAATCAGCTCATAAAGGAGTCAAATCTGGAACCAAAACCAAGACTGGGCTAGGAGACCTGAACCGCGGACCGCACAAATATTGTGTGGCCGCGTAAGCCACAACGCGGCCGCGGTCACAAATACGCGGTCCGTGAAGTAAAGAATTAGAGAGTGCATTTTGAGGCCAAATGCTGAGCGAGGTCCGCGCCAGAAATGTGCGACCGCGAAAGTCTCACCGCGGCAGCGGTTGGAATTATGTGGACCACGGTGGATGAGATTCAGAGAGTTCACATTTCAAGCAAAAATAATAAGTGCGGTCTGCGGTGGAATTACGCGGCCATGAAAATCCACTATGCTGCCGCAATGGAAATTATGCGACGCGCGAAACAAATCTCAGCCCAGATCCAGATGTTGAAAATACGGACCGCGGTCAGTATTACACGTCCGCGAAAGCAAGAGTGCGGCCACGGTAAGAATTACGCTGCCGCGAAACCTCCGCAGGGGTATTTTTGTCCGAAAACTTTTGCTTAGTATAAATAGATCTTTTTCACATTATTAGGTTAAGTTTTTGATTTTGCTGAGCACGTGAGACGGCTCTAAATTCCATTTTGGGCAATTTTGTACTAGAATTAGCTTTCAACATTAGATTTTCATCTTTTAATCTAGTATTATGAATTCTATCTTTATTTCATCTTTGATTTCTGCTATTTTCATGAGTATCTAAACCCATAGCTGGGTTGTGACCCAACCCTAGTGTGGGTATTTGATGGGTCTTGAATTTTAGGGCTTGAATGTGTATGGTTTAATAGTATTTAGCCTAGTTCTTGCTAGAATTATGGAATTAGTGATTGCAAACACTGATTCATGCCTTTATGACTTAGTCTCTACTTGAGAAAGAAGGACCAAGTCTAGGAAAACTAGGCTAACAAGGAATTGGGGTGAACTCAAGAAATTGATAGCCCCAATTAAAGGGTTAAACCTAGAGATAGTAATACCCAACTTGAACTAACATCACTTGTATTGCATGAATACCCATTTGGACTTGAGAAAGCCAAACTGGGCAAAATCACTCAAACTAGCGAGAGGTATAGAGTGAGTACCCGGGTGTGATAGTTATATTACGACCCCGATTAATCATATGATTGCCCTAGATTCTTGCTACCTATTAGATATTCACCTAGGTGGAAGTCACTACCCTAGTCTCTTTAAACCCTTGAAAATCAACATAAAAAATATTGTACTTAGTCTTCAATATTGCATGTTATAGAATAGAAGTAGAAGTAGAAAACAAACCAAACATGTGTGGAAGAGTAATTAAGAGCAATACCCACATCTAGACTCAGATATAAATCTAACTCCAAACAAATTAACTTCATGTGGATTCGATCCCGACCTTGTTGGGTAAAACTACAACGACCATCCTTGCTACTCAATAGTAGTGTAGTTTTGGACCCGATTAGAGGGGCAGAACCATTTTTCGGAAGATGGAGCGGAAGTACCGCAAATACCGTCACAAGCACCGCGAGATCTGCAAGTGGTTTGGCGAGAGTGGCGATTTTCAGGCCATCTGAGATGAGCTGAAACAGAAAGATGACGAGTTGATGAGAGTCATCGGGAAGTGCAGCGTCCTTGAAGGGGCGTTGAGGGACAATGAAGAGGAGCTCGAGGTGAGCAAGGGAGTTGAGGCCCAATGTGCGGATCTTCAAGCCCAAGTGGTTTTGCTGTGGGCCGAGCTCGAACAATGTTTAATCAGGGCGGATGCTTTTAGTGGCGAGGTTGCCGAGAAGACAGCAAACTTGGAGAAGACTGAATTGGCTCGGTTGGGGGCTTCGACGAAAGTGGAGTCTTCGGAGGCTGTAATCCACGTTCTTCGATCTGAGCGGGAAAGTGATTTGGAGATGGACAAACTCAGAGAAGAGTGGCTCGATGAGTGGATAGGGGAGCTGGAAAGAGAGGTTTCGAGCCTTGGTGACCAAGTCGTCGTTCTCGAGCTTGAGAAAGCGCAATTATCGGCTCATCCGTCCTATTCTCACACTTCCGCTTTCCTTGATATTCTGCGGGATTTGTATGAGTAGTGGATTCACGTTGAGGCCCAACTGGATATATTTAGAGATTTGATGACGTCGGGGAAGGTTTCTGAGGCCAACTTCGAGGATGCTCGCATTAAGGAGCGTACAGCTCAGATCGCTTGTGGCTATGACCCCCACTACACCAGAGGCCGGTGATAATGAGGAGGATGTGGATCGGATTGAAAAGGACGCCTAGTACGAGGATGAGTATCCTAACGGCGACGTCAATGGTGGAGAGACGAGTGGAGATGGTGTTGCTGGGTTAGGCGGGGAGTAGTTATCTTTCTTTCTTTCTGATTGTAAATTTTGTACATACTTTTGTGGGCATATATTCTAGCCTTTGTAAAGAATATATTTTAAGTATGAAATACCATTTTTGTTACGTATCTGACTCTTTTCCTTCTGTTCGGGCTTGTATGCCTCTAACTTTTGTTTTGCCGTTTGGTCGCTTTAGCCGTAAAAACTTGGTTTATATGTGTTGAACGAGGTCGAAATAGAATTTATTTTTGGTCATGGCTTGGGCTAGTAGGTGTTAATTCGAACGAGGTCGAATGTAACCTATACTTAGTTAATTTGAAACGAGGTCGAATGTAACTTGTACTTAATCAGTTCGAAACGAGGTCGAACGTAACTTAGTTAATTCGAACGAGGTCGAATGTAACTTGTACTTAGTCAGTTCGCAACGAGGTCTAATGTAACTTAGTTAATTCGAACGAGGTCGAATGTAACTTTTATTTAGTCAGTTCGAAACGAGGCCGAATGTAACTTAGTTAATTCGGACGAGGTTGAATGTAACTTAGTTACTTTGAACGAGGTCGAACGTAACTTTTGCTTGATTGTGGCCGGGGGCCGGGGTGGGTGTTTATTCAAACGAGGTCGAATGTAACTCGTACTTAGTTAATTTGAACGAGGTAGAATGTAACTCATTTAATTTGAGTGTGGTCGAATGTAACTCTTACTTAATTGTGGCCGAGGGTCGAGTGGGTGTTGATTCAAACGAGGTCAAATGTAACCCGTACTTAGTTAATTAGAACGAGGTCGAATGTAACTTAGTTAATTTGAGTGAGGTCGAATGTAACTTTTACTTAATTATGGTCGGGGGCCGAGTGGGTGTTGATTCGAACGAGGTCAAATGTAACACGTACTTAGTTAATTCGAACGAGGCCAATGTAACTCAATTAATTCGAGCGAGGTCGAATGTAACTTTTACTTAATTGTGGCCAGGGGCCGGACGGGTGTTGATTCGAACGAGGTTGAATGTAACCCGTACTTAGTTAATTCAAACAAGGTCGAATGTAACTTAGTTAATTCGAGCGAGGTCAAATGTAACTTTTACTTAATTGTGCCCGAGGGTCGAGTGGGTGTTGATTCGAACAAGGTCGAATGTAACCCGTACTTAGTTATTCGAACGAGGTCGAATGTAACTTTTATTTTGTTATGGCCGGAGGCCAATTATGTATTGAGGCAATGTTTCTTTGGCGAAAATATGGGAGAACTTTATGCATTTGTGTTTTGTTCATATACTTGGAGAAATTTACATTTTTTTTCTGGGCTGGCATTCCAGTCCCAATCTATCTAGTCCCTTCATTGGGCGAACTGGAGAAGTGTTGAGAGGTTGGGCAATAAACTGACAGTCCAGTGTCTTCTTCCGTCCGTACTTCAACTTGAAGTGTCCCCCTTGTCGCCTCATTAAAAACCTTCTTGAGAAAACCCAACTGGGACAAAACTCAAGTAAGGAAAAAAGAGTACGACTTGGAGAACACTTTTCCTCAAAAGTTGAAGTACTTGAGGTGGGTGACGTTCCAGTTGTTTGGTAGTAGTTTTCCTTCCATTGTTTCTAGTTGGAATGACCCCTTGTTTGCTGTTGCCATGATTTTGTATGGGCCGTCCCAATTTGTTTCCAGTTTTCCTTCCCACGGGTCTTTGCTTGCTTGTGTTTTGGCTTTGAGCACATAGTCCCCGACTTTGAGTGGTCTGATATTAGCCTTTTTGTTATAAAAACGTTCTGCCTATTGTTTTGGGCGATCATCCTTATGTAGTCCATATCTCTTTGTTCTTCGGCTTCGTCGAGATCTTGCCTTCTTTTGTCATCATTCCTCGGCCCGCTCTCATGGGAATATCTTAAACTGGGCTCTCCGAACTGGTATTACCGCATCAGTCCCATAGACTAATGAGTAAGGCTCTCTCATGTGTTCGTCTTCGGCGTAGTTCGGTAGGCCCGAAGCACTTCTAGTAATAACTCCGGCCATAGTCCCTTGGCGTCCTCAAGCTTTTTCTTCATGATGTTTAGTATTGATTTATTGGAGGATTCCGCTTGCCCGTTTCCCCCGGGGTGATACGGTGTTGAGAGTATTCTCTTGATATGCCACTTCTCACAAAATTTAGCGACTTTTTTTCCTGTAAATTGGGGTCTGTTGTTGAAACTGATCTCTTTGGGGAGGCCGAAGCGGCACATGATGTTTTTCCATATAAAGAAGATCACTTCCTGTTCGTGTATCTGGGCGAATACTCCTGCTTCTACCCATTTAGAAAAATAGTCAATTAAAACCAAAAGAAATCGTACGTTACCTCGCCCCGCATGGAGGGGCCGACAATGTCCATTCCCCACTTGACGAACGACCAAGGGGAAGTGACCGAGTGGAGGCGCTCGCCCGGTTGGTGGATCATTGGGGCATATTTTTGGCATTGCTCGCATTTTTTCACGAAGTCTGTGGCCTCTATTTTCATAGTGGGCCAGTAGTAACCTGCCCGTATGAGACATTTGACCATAGCTCGATTGCCGGAATAAGTTCTTCAGTGGACTTCATGGACTTCTTTAAGGACGCGTCGTGTCTTATTCGGGCCAAAGCATTTCGCCAGGGGGCCGCCATACGTCCTCTTGTATAGGTCGTTATGATTGATGATGTACCTGCCTGCTTGTATCCGAAGCTTCTTCGCTTCTTTTTTATCATTTGGGACTACGCCATCCTGCAAGTATGTAACAATACGGTTGAGCCAGTCCCAAGTTAGATTTATGGTCCTTACCTCGATTTGATCTATCGATGAGTGGAGGAGGGTGACCACGTTTTTTTCTCTGGTTATGTTTTTAGCGGCTGCTACTAATTTGGCGAGGCCGTCTGCTTCGATGTTTTGTGCTCGAGGAATCTAGTCGAGCTGACATTCGCCAAACTCGGGCAGCATTTACAGATCTCAGCCTGGTATTTTTGTAACCTTTGCTCTCTGATCTGGTAAGTCCCTGTGACTTGGTTGACGACTGTGAGCACGTGATTTTTGCCGCGCTTAAATTACTCCTATAGAATTCATTAAAATTAGAATTTTTCTTTTAGTATTTGAATTTTTAGGAATTAACTGCATGATTTTGTGTTTTGTTTGCATTTTGTGTGCATTTTTAGTTGTCATAAAAAATGAAAGAAAAATTACAAAATAGCATAATAGCATTTAGGATCCAATTTTAGCATTTTTATTAGTAAATTGATATTGCAAAAAAATAAAGAAATACTAAAAATGTTTCTTTTGCATTTTTACTTTGTTTTAGTTTTCTTAGGAATTAGTTAATTTAGAAATTAATTAGTACAATTGTAGAGTTACTTTGGGTCTTTTGTTTTTGCATTTAAAATTCAGAAAAATAATAAATAAACAAAAATCAAAAGAAAAGGAAGTCCCCTTAATAAGAGACCCGAAATTGGGCCATTTTTGTTCAAATACCCCAGCCCAAGTGCACAAAGACTCGTTCCGACCCAGCCCAATCCACAAAGCCATCCGGTCCACCCCTTTTAATCCGAAACGACGTCGTTTAGTGTTGCTTTGATCTTAGCCGTCGAGGATACTAGATCCAACGGCTCGGAACTAATGGTCATGTGATATAAAACGGTCGGAGAACCCCTACCCCCCAAATCCATCGTCTCTCTCACCCCCAGAGAAACCCTCACCGGCTCCGCCTTACGTCGCCGCCGGAAATCGCCTCACGGCGGCGGTCGGTCTCCGAACTCGCCCAAATTTACACCCTCGAATCCTTTCCCCCTCCTCTTTCCAACGCCCCAAGCGTTTTCCTTCAACTCCTAGCCCATCTTGTCGAATATTCAAAAACAGTGACGCCGCCTCCGCCGCCCACGGCGGCGCCACCACCAAACGGCCCCAAATTTACACCACATAGCCTCTCATCTCCCTCTTTACGAATCCATAGCCTATAACCTTCAAACATTACCAGACCTTCTCGAATTTCAGATCGAAGATTGACCCAAAACCCTAATTTTTCAAAATTCCGGGGTTCGTTCGATTTTGGACTGTAATAGTCCTTAATCTTGTGTTTCTCATGGAAACACACGATTAAGGACAGTTTCAGTCCGGATTTTGCAAAAGCTTGGCCGAAATCCCATTTTTGATTAACTAAGGTATTTCTTTCATTTTTCCTTTCTTATTTCAATCCTGTTCTTAGTATTTGTTTTAGCCAAAATTAGTAGGTTTTCTTTAGTCATTTTTTCTATTTTATTTTTCTGATTCTGATCTTGTTTAGTCGTTATTTAGTCATTTTGTTTTAGTGATTTTTGATATTAGTTTAACTTTTTGTTTGAATATGTTTTGATATATGTTTCAATTCAATGTTTATTTTCTATTAACGTAGGCTTTAATTTCTTTTAATTGGTTTTTAGTCAATCCTGTTAGTTAGTATCTGATTTTAGTTAGTAGGGTTTGTTTTGATCAGTAATTCCTTGGTTGCTATTAGTTAGATTTTATTAATTCAGTTGTTTGGAGTTAGCTGAAATTCTCAAATTTGTGATTAGTTAACAATAGTTACTGACAGGGTAATGGGTTGGGGGTTAATTGACTTGAGGTTGATAATTTCAGGGAAATTCAGGGGTAATTTAGGTATTTAGAATTGGATAAAAAAGCTGTAGTTTAAGCTAGAATCTTCTAAAATAGGGCCTTAGTTCTAATTTCAGGAACTTAGGGCAGTAACTTGAGAAACAAGTCAGAAAATGAAGGACTATTGAATAAAAACTGAAAATAAAAAGGGGGAAAAGGGGTAAGTAAAATCTGGAAGCTTCCCCCTCATTTCTGCCTATAAAAGGCAGTCCCCTTGCCTTCTTTAACAAGTTTGGGGAACACCTGAAAATTCCCCAGAAAGTTTTGAACACCTGAAAAATTCCCAAAAGTTTTCAGCATCAAAATTCTCCCCAAAAAAGGTTCCAGCAAGTTTTAGCCTTTGAAGTTTGAATTTCAAATCCGGAAAAATCAAAACCTGAACTCTTAGAGTTCAGAAATTTCTCTTAGATCTTAATTCCTTCAAAAAACCAAAAACAAAAAGCAAATACAGCAGAAAAACTCAAAAAATACTGTTACATTGAATCTCTCTCTTAGATTAGTTTGAGGTTCAGCTGTTATTTTGAGTTCCTAGTGTTCCTGAGTCAAGTTCGAGTTATATTGAGTGCATTCAAGCTATTTTTGGGTGATTTAATTTGCTGCTGTGACCTGCTATTTGCTCCTGCTAGTTACTCGAACTGCTGCTGACTCTCTTCTTCTCTTCTATTTCATTATACTCCAGGTACACACTTGAATTAGCTTTGATGTAGCCTTGAATTGGAAATGAAATAAAAGTACTCATGCCTTGGCCTCCAGATCTGTGTTCATTTAGTTTATTCTATATTTGTAGTTAAAATAGATACTAGTTGATGTGTATTTGCTTGGTATAGCTTAGCTTCGATTTGTATTTACTTAAACTCATGGACTGTATAATTGGACTGCATAACTGGGCTATATTGGTTTAGATTTTGTTTAGCATGTATTAGCAGGACTATATTAGTATAGCTGTTAGTATAATTCAATTTTAGCTAGAGTTTGATACTGAAGCAGAGTAAATCCATGGCCACGGGAATTTATCAATAATTCACATAGTTTTAAACACAGTACTGGAACTAAGCCTTAACCATATCATTTGTTTTTTTTTCAGTATATAAACTCATATCCAGGCCTGAAACATAGATCTAAAATCAGCGTTTAGTTTGAATCATTCAATAGTTTAATTGACACGTGGTTTGATCCCACATCGGCTTTCGAAAGGGATCCCAACTGGTTTAATGGCTTCCAGAATAGGTTTATGGCTGTATATGTCGATTTGTAAAGTCTAAATGGTCTCAATTTCTGAAAATAATCCTTTGTCTGCGAATCAGCAAGCTATGTGTTTTCATCACTTTGTGAATGTTGTATATGACAATTTACTGCCTTAATCTCACCTCCCTAATTAAATGTTAGTAGAATTGGTATTATAATTAGCATGAACTGTCACACCTCCTTTTTTACACACCTACCCCGAAGGATAATGTATAAGGGAGTTTTTCCATTTAAAGTGACATTATTCGAAATGGGATTATTTATTTATTTAGAGTCGCCACTTGGGATAGGATTGGCTTTTGGTGTCCCAAATCACCGGTTTAATTTGAATCCCAAATCGAGGAAAATTTTGACTTCCCAATTGGAGTCAGCGAACCAGAAATTCTGAATAAGGAATTCTGTTGACCCGAGGGAAGGTGTTAGGCACCCCCGGATCCCGTGGTTCTAGCACGGTCGCTTAAATTATTATAAATGGCTAAACTCTGATTTTTTATACATGTTATCCTATAGTGCAATTTAAAAGTATTTACCGCTTTTAATTAAATTTTTAAGAAAGTGAACGTCGTTTAAAACATGTTTTTGGATCACGTCACATGAAATGCACCCGAATCCGCGACACATTTTATTCAACGTTTTGTGATTTGGATTTGGGTCACATGAAATGCACACCCGAGTTTAGGAAGGTAAAATTATTAAATAACGCGCCTAAAGCAACTAACGCGTTGTTAACTTTGCGGGAGGCCATGAAAATTCGCTAAATGGCACGTCCCGAGTTCTAAGAATTTTATTATAAGCATTTAAAGAGGGCCACGCAATTTATGGGTTTTATTTGGCGTGGCTCACCTCATTTAATTATTTAAAGGCCGTCCTAGAGCAACCTATAATTTTTTATTGAATTTGTCTCTACAGGGCCCTAATTAATTAATATTATCAATTGCTATTATTTAAAGTGATCAAGGAATTTGGGCCTCGAGTTCAAGTCCACACTTGAACAAGAGGCGAACCTCTTAACTCAAGCATGCTACTTAACTAGGAGGTCCAAACCTATGTTATAAATTTAATCCCGGGATCTTAATAGGCCTTCGAACATTCAGCATGTTTTGGACTTTGAAAGTTAAACCAGGAATACGTCGGCTTCAGGAAAGGCTGCCCTGCGTTGGGCCTTTGTCGTACAAATCCCTGGGCCTAAATCTCATTTAGGAAGAGGGGATGCCAGGTTTGGGCACACATGAGCCCACAACCAATGTTGATTTCTATGTGGGTCTCCAATTATTGATTCTAATTCACAGCTATCTAAATAAAAGGCTGATTTTAATTCCAAATATTGATGATAATCGAATACCTTGAACTTAGTCATCACATGAATATTCAACTCATATAATCGGCCACAGTGTATTGAATTTAGAATCTCAAAGTAAAACCAACTTAGTTGCAATCAGCACATTCTATGAATTTTCGTGTGTGATTTAAACCCGTAAATGAAGAATTGGACTGTCTAGTGTATCTGAAACCAAAACACCAAATCTTACATCAATAGGAACATGTAGTCCATTTTAAATCCAATTTCCAATCAACAGCTTGCTATCACTTTGATTTTATTGAAGATGATAACAAGGATGAATTTACTAACACTACTACTAACATTCTAATAACCTCAGAATCAGTTTTCAGTTCATAACACTCTCATACAAAATGATCAAATTAAAACAAGAGATTATTTTACATCAAACATGTCCGATGCAGTCCGGTTTTAATGACATAGATCAAACACCAAATGCTAGCCTGTGATCTAACATCATTTACAATTAATATCCATCTACACTCAATTAACATCAAGTACGGCTACCATATAATCTAGCATGTGAATTAATATGTACAGAAATAGGCCAAACATGAAGTCGCCAAGAGCAATTCATCATTTATTTAACAATCCAGATATACTCATGGATTTAGTCCTTCATACAATGCTTGAAGTCGAAGAATACCTGAAATTAAGGCAGGGTAAGAGAAGGAGAAGTGGTCAGCTGCAGCAGAATAATAGCAGATGCAAAACTTCAGCAGGAGGCAGCAAAATCACATCCAAAACCTAGGGAATCGACTCAGGCAAATGACACTAGTAAATATCCTAGACTAAACTTCGATTAAACCCAAACAGACTCGGAATTGAGCCCAGAAAAGCTTCTGAACTTCAGCAAAAAAACAAGGAGTATTCAGACCATTTTTCGTCCCTATCTCAGCTGGAAATCGAAATTAACCACCGGAATTTGAAAGTTTCAATGGAATAGCATTTTTGAGTTCTTCTACTGTTTTTTTGTTTTTTGTTTTTGAAGAATAGAGATTGAACTTCAGTTGCTTGCTTTTGGATTTTGAATTTTCAAACTTAAGAGATTCGAATTGGTGAATTTTTGGAGGGATTTTTCAGAACTGGAACTTTTGGAATTTTTCAGATGTTCAAAACTTTGGGAATTTTTCAGATCTGTCAAACTTGTGAAAGAAGGCAGGTATACTGCCTTTTATAGGCAGAAAAGGGGGAGGAAGCTTCTAGATTCATTACCCATTTTCCCCCTTTTTATTTTTAGTTTTATTCAATAGCCCTTAATGTTTTGACTTATTTCTCAAGTTACTGCTCTAAGTTTCTGAAATTATGACTAAGGCCCTATTTTAGAAGCTTCTAGAGGGTTCTAGCTTTAACTACAGAATTCCTATACAATTCCAAGTACCCAAACTACCCCTAAACTATTCTGAAATTATTAACCTATGTTTACTAACCCCCAGCCCCTTAAACTTGATCAAATAACCCTAGTTAATCAACCACAGGGACTGGAAAGGTTCAGCTATAACCAAACAACTCCTAAAATTTGAATTAATAAATCTAACTAATTCTAATTAGGGCTGGAAATTAATTCTAATTAATACTATATCCTAAGGCTAATTTTATTACTGAACTAATAAAATAATAGACGAACAGATCAACAATTCAAAATGAAGCTATACTGTAACGATAGAAAAATGAATAAAACCTAAAGAAAATTAGTAGCAAACATAGAATCAATAAAGAACAAAATTAAAACTATAACCCTAAAAAAACTAAAGAAAATCAGTAGCAAACATGGATCATATCATTGAAATCAAACACACAAACAAAATAGGAAATTAAACTACATGATCAGAACCCTAAGTTAGACACATAGAAAATAAAACTAAAATGATGAAAGAACGGAAAGAAAAAAAATGAGATACCTCACAATTTTGGCTCAGACTCGAATCTAGTCAGGCTTTTTTGGAATTATTTGGACCGAAACCGTCTTTAATCATGTGTTTTCATGAGAAAACACATGATTAAAGGCTGTTGTAGTCCAAAATCAGTGAAACCCCGAATCTTGAAAAAATTAGGGCTCCTGGCCAGACTTCGATCTAAAATTCGAAGAGATACGGTGAGATTCGGAGGAAACTAATTAGAGGTTTAAGAAGAGGGGGTCGAGGAGGCCATGTGGTGTGATTTTGGTTGGATTTTGGGGAGTTAGGGTTTTGCCGCCTCTATTTAATTCAAGATTCGAGCGGTTTGGCTAGGATTTGAGGGAAAAGAAGTGTAGATTCGGAAAGAGGAGAAGGAGGAGCACCTAGGGTGTATTTTTGGGGCTCATCGGAGCATCGCCACCGGTGGAGTCAATTTCCGGTCGGCGGCGGACGGCGGAGACGCGATGGTTTGATGGTGGGCGGCGATGGGAGACGGAGATGTACGAGGAAGGGGATCTTTGGTCTCTAGGGTTTTCAAGTATTTCAGACAGTTTTATTTAAAATTAAGAAGAATTATGGACTGTTGGATTAGGAGGGATGGAGGGCTTGGATTAATTTGGCCTTTACTAACTCAAAACGACGTAGTATTCCTCCTATACTACGTCGTTTTATTGGCCTCAAGGACATGGTCGTTTGGACCGGGTAGGGGGCGGATCTGGGTCATTTTGAAGTGGGTTTGGGGGGCTTTAATTTGGGCTGGTGTTATTTATTTGAACAATGGCCCAAATGAACCAATCAGCCTATTTAAATCTTTGAAAAATCTTTCTTTTCAATTTTATTTATTTTTTCTTTTCTTTCTTTTTCTTGTTTTAAGTCTAACACTAAAAATAAACCTCACAATTAATCTATAACACCTAATTAGGACACAATTAATCCAATATCAACTTAAGAAATTAACAAACCTAAAACAACAAATTAAAAATCAAGCAAACGAATCAAAAATTCTTTATTATATTTTTGGTATTTTCGTACAAGCCTACTTACTAATTAATCCTAAAAATATGTAAAAATTCAATCCTAAATGTTCATATAGTAATTTTGTTATTATTAATAATGCACACAAAAAATGCAAACAAAACACAAAATCATGCAGTTAATTCTTAAAAATTCAAATACTAAAAGAAAAATTCTACTTTTAATGAATTCTATAGGAGTAATTTAAGCGCGGCAAAAATCACGTGCTCACAATGGTTAGAGACAAGGATTTTTTTTATAATAGGAAATAGCTTTAGTAGTGACTTTCTGACTCTTGTGTTGACTTTGATATCATCGTGTGGTCTAATTGGACCATATATAGTGATCTACAATTTTGAATGTGGTGAGCCCTCGGCTCTATCCTCTTTAACAATCTAGTTGCGTGAGGGGTGAAATGCTTTGTTGCTAGTCCGAGTACTTGTGCAAAAGGTCTAGAACTTACCCTGAATGTGTTTTAAGGCGATATCATAAGTTTTACTTGGCTTGAGAAGTGATTGTAGGCTTTCCTTAGCTCTTTTGAGTTTTCTATTGCCTACCAATAATGTCATCCCCAGTCAATCCCTTCGAGCCTTTAGCCTTTCTTCCTGGCAAATCATGTTACAAGCATTTACCCGTTCTATAGTGATCCTCTCTTGGCACCCGAGCTTTCCTTAACACTCATGTGAAACAGTTGGCTAAAAACGTAAGTTTGGGGGAGAGGCGAGGAAATTGAAAGAAGGTATTAAGGCACAAAAAGAGAAAAAGGAATGACGAGAAGGAAAGCCAAAGAAAAAAAAAAGAACAAAAAGATGAATGCAAAAAAAGTGAATAAGTGAAAGAGTTGAAAGGGTTAAAAGAAAAGGCAATGATCCCAAACATGGAGAAATATGAATGAAATAACCAATAAAGAGTGATGTTAAGTCTCTCTAGTCCCCCAAGTAAAAGAAAATGACTAAAAAAATCGATAAAGTGTGAGCCGAGAATTGAAAGATGGAGTGCTTAAGGAAGGTTAAACCACTTATCCATATTGTATCAATCCCTAATCCAAAAGCCTTCACTATATCCCGAAAGAAGCCCTACTTGATTTCAAGCCGAGTGAGCTGAATTAGTGGTGATTTACATGAGGGGAAAGCTCATAATTTTGAATTAAATGCTAAATTCTTAAGTGAGCTTGGCAAATGGAAAGTAGATGAGGAGTTTGGGGTCCACCATGACCTACAATATAGAGCGTGTCACGACCCAAAATCCACTAAGTGTCGTGGTGGCGCCGCACACCGCTGTCAGGCAAGCCAACCAAGAATGCATAATTAAATTCCAATTTTAGTATTTGCGGAAATCATTTTTCTTATACATTAAATAATAAATAATAAAATTTTACAGAAATGAACATAAAGTCGATAAAAGACTTAATACTGAATAATCCAAAAATCCTCCCAGAATCCGGTGTCACAAGTGCATGAGCAATTTCTAAGAAAAANTATTTCTATTTTCTATTTCTTTTCTTCTTTTTCTTCTTTTCTTCTTCTTTTTATATTTTCCTTTTTATTTAGTAAAACGCATGAAAGAAATTGGGGGGGGGGGAACTTCCTTTTTGGTCGGTTCCCTGCTGCAAAGCTGTTTCAGCGCTTGCGCATTTCTTTTCTCTTTTGGGTTGCACCTGCTTCTTGCATGGTTGCTTTGAATTACACCTGTTTTAACTTTCAACAAAGAACAATTTGTTAGTTTGAAACGGTGGTTGGTTTTGTGGCCTTGATCATCTCACTTGCTTGATCCCGGTCCAATTTCCGTTGAGAACTTTGTTGCTTGCTGGCTTTGAAGGTGAATCTCTTTTCAAACCGACGGGACTCAACTTTTAGGATTTCATGACGACTCGCCCGTGTGGGCTCTATCCTTTTCACTTTATTTTTCTCTTAGAACCTTTGTCTTTGACTTTCTTTCCTTTCCAATGTCTTCGCTTTGAAAGCATCAACCATCATGGCCAGTCGGGATTGGTCTGATGCACCCGCTGAGGTTGGGTATTTTCTTTGGCTTTTGCCAGGCGAAGCCCGATAAAACCAGTCCTGCCACCTTTTCTTTGAAATAGTCCCGGAATCAGAGTTAAACCGAAAGGGATTCAAAGAAGAAGTATACAAAAGGCAAGCATATGAGTTTAAAGAGAAGCGTCCCTTTCGGGGAAAAGAAGGACTTATCTGGGGGTGCATGCTGACTTCAAATGGACATGACATGCTTCTTGGACTGGATGCCCGACCCACACAAACTTTGCAGCTTCTCATGAACCCATTGATCCGTATTTCAAAACCAAGGAACCTTTCCAGGACTCTTTTAGTGATGAGATGTCTTCTTTTCGGCCAACAACGCCCTTTTGCGAGTTTTTGCTAATCGACCTCTCTCATTTCTCTTCTCACCGTCGCCCGAAAGTGTTCTTTACGAGTTTTCACCAAACGGACTCTCTCATTTTCAAATTCTCTACTCACCGTCGCCTTATGGTGCCCGAGGGTTTTCACCGATAAGACTCTCTCATTTTATTTCTCTCAATTTGGACTATATCAGATTCCAACAGTGTTGTTTTCAATTCCCATGCCTTTGCCAATTGATCATAAGGACTTGGACAAGGTTTTGGGTAAAAAGAATTTTGGACGGAAGTACAACTTTGGAACCATTTTGGTGGACTCACAGTCGAACCATTATATCATCTGCCCCAGTTTCATTTTTTGGGAGAATTGGGGTTTTTGTTTTGGTGTGACTGAACCCCAGCGAGAGGCTGCCTACGTATCATTTCGGAATCAAGTCAGACGTAGTTCAGGAAACATTTTGTTTTTGTTGTTTTTGTTTTTGTTTTCTTTTTCTTTTTCTTTTCATCATATTTTCTTTTTCCTTTCGTTTCTCGTTTTTCATATTTTTTTTTCTTTTTCTTTTTTCTTCCTTCTTTTTTTTTTCAATAATACTTTCGGGTTCCAAAGAGGGTAGCCAAAGAAGAGTAACCGGCTCAACTGGGTTTGCGAAGGGTTGATAATGTTTGGATAGCGGGAAGGAAAGCCTTCGTCATCTGCACAAAAACCAACACCACAAGAGGCCTAGACATAGTACCTTTTTACGGCATCGGCATTGACTGCCGCTTCGGGATCATTTCCTTCGATGTCTCCCAGATACAATGCTCCTCTTGGTAATATTTCCCGGATTATGTATGGACCCTTCTAATTAGGAGAAAATTTTCCTTTTGCTTCCTGGTGATGTGGAAGAATGCGCCTTAACACAAGTTGTCCCACTTCAAAGTTCCTGGGTCATACTTTCTTGTTATAAGCGAGGGCCATTCTTTGTTGGTACAACTGCCCGGGTATGCCTTGGGTACAACACACTCTTTTGTGGTAATGTATGGACCTTTCCAACTCGCGAACCAATTTTCCTTCCATTGTTCCAATTCTTTGTTTTATTTCCTCAAGGTTACCTTCTTTGCATTTCGACTCTTGATTCATTATTTTGAAGTCTGACAGTGTTTTGGGATCTAGGCATGAAGTCCGCAAACATGTCATGTTATTTAAAGTTGTATTATTGGAAAATCAGAAAGAATAAAGAAAAATGAACGATGAAATATTGATTTCATTTCTTGGAATTTTGAAGATAACAGGGGTCACATTCGGGAATTTACAAACAAGAAACTACAGGACACATCCGAGTTACACCCTGGAATAACTCGGGATGCAGAAAAAGTAGCAGGACGGGTCTACCGGGACTCCCGCCTAATTGGGAATGGCGTAGCCTTCCAGTTTTGAAGCTTGGTGCTTGGTCCCATGTATAACACCTCAGCGGTGCTAGTGCCCTCTCCCGGCTGGACCATGTGGGTTTCGTAGATCATTTTCCTCATTGCCCCACGTATTTCCTCACTTTCTTCAGCCGTGAAAATCTCATCATCTTCCCCTCTATTATACTTATGCTTGACAAAAGTTTCATACAAATATACCACCTCATAATCGGCCATTTTCATTTTTTGAAAGAACACATCGGCTTCCTCAGTACTCACAGGCTTCTTAGGCGGGAAACGCCTTCTGGTGGCATTGTTTACCTCCTCTATATTTGAATATTTCTCAACAAGGGGGTTTTTTAGCAGCTCACCCAAGATCTCTTTACCCTTGTACGTAACCACCGTCTGATGATAATTCCATGGTACCGTAGCAGGGCTCATCATAGGCTTCTGTGGTACGCGTCCAATAACCACTGGCTCACTCAGCCGAGGTGGTTTGATTGTCCCCCGCACCACATAGGCTTGCTTGGGTACATACATTTGTGTTCCTTTTTTCAAATCAGTTTTCTTTTCTGGTTCTGTCTTGGTGATTTTGCTCTTCTTTTCCCCTTCCTCTTGCTTCGGGGCCACCTTCGACTTTCTTTCCGCATCAGCAATAGCAAATATAGCTTTTAAGGCTGGATCAAACTCCCTATCTTTACAAATCATCCCGATTACTGGCCCGTTGTTGTGAGTGGGTAGCGGATTATTGGTCACATTTGGTCTATTCCTCATCCTTCAACACAACTTTACCTTGCTCTATTAAGTTCTCTACCACTTGTTTCAGAGTTCAACAGTCATTTGTATGATGGCCCTCTGCCCCTGAATGGTATGCACACCTGACACCAGCTCTGTAGGCAGGCGATGCCGGGTTTTGTCTGTTCTGAGGGTTCGGCTGTAGTAGACCCATTTGGACAAGTTTCGGGAATAGACTAGAGTAAGATTCACCAATTGGTGTAAAGTTTGGTCTCCTGGGTGGTTCCTGAGGACGGAAGTTATTCTGCGGAGGTCGAGGATTATAGTGGTTCTAGTGGGGAGGCTGATTTATTGGGAACGGAGGTTGATTTCTATTGGCATGTGGCTGCGGCCGAGCAAAGGGTTGAGCATTCATGACCGCATACGGTTGAGGAGCATAAGCCATGTCATGGTGAGGGTAGTAACATTGAGGGGTTCTTTCAGAGAAGATGGGTCTAGGGGCCCGGTGTCTTCTTGCCCTGATGCTGCCATAACCATTTCTTCTTTCTATTTACCCTTGGCCATCCCTCCAGACCCGCCTTGAATGTCTTGGGAGGTTGCTCTGATGGCCGACTGACTCAAAATCCGGCCCGTTTTCAGACATTTTCTACCATTTCCCCGATCTTAATTGCCTCTGCAAAAGGTTTGCCCATGGCTGACATCATGTTCTAGAAATAATCTGCTTCCTGGGCCTGAAGAAATACGGTGACCATTTCCACTTCATCCATTGGAGGTTTCACCCTCGACACTTGCTCACTCCACTTAATATCATATTCCCTGAAACTTTCTGAGGGCTTCTTCTTCAAGTTCGCCAAAGAGTTCTTGTCTGGCGCAATGTCGATATTGTATTGAAACTGCCTTACAAAATCTCTGGAAAGATCGTCCCAAATGTGCCATCGTGAGACATCTTGGTCCATATACCATTCTGAGGCAATGCCTACTAAACTTTCTCCGAAGTACGCCATTAACAACTCTTCTTTTCCGCCAGCCCCACGCAACTGATTGCAATACTTTTTCAAATGAGCGATAGGATCGCCATGCCCGTCATACTTTTTGAATTTTGGTGTTTTAAAACCTGAGGGCAAGTGCACATGAGGGAACATGCACAGATCTGTATAAGAAACACTTTTTTGCCCACTCAAGCCTTGCATATTCTTTAAACTCTGCTCAAGGCTCCTCATTCTTTTCGCTATCTCATCTTGTTCAGGAGCTTTGGGAGTTTTATCTTGCCCTGGTGTAAGCTCATATGATGGTGGCTGAGAATAAATATATGTGGGATATTGAGGAGGATCCGCCTGAAAGACAGGGTTTTGGAAGGTGAAAGCCGAAGGATCACCAGCAGGCCTTGGCAGTGAAGGTTGTGTTGTAGCAGAGCATGGTGGAGCAGTGAAAATGTTAGGATCTGCTCCTGATGGGAACACCTGGGGGCGGACCTCAGAAGGTGTTCCTATGAAATGAGCGGTCATAGTAGGCTGTCCCAACGGAGTATTTGAGTGGCTAATGGGGACGTTGGAAGTACCCCCGGATCTAGGAAATAGTTCAGGAAATCCAGGGATGGCGCTTGGAGGTTCTCTTCCATTGGTCCAGGCGTCCCACATCTCCATGAGTCGGAGACGTAGTATCCGGTTCTCTTCCGCTGTGACAGACTCAGATGCCGGGATCCCCGAGATGGGGCTGTCCTCAGAGATGGGAACTGCGGGCAAGGTCATTTCTGTAGACATTTCCACACTTCCTTTCGATCTGGTAAAGTATTGATGCGATGCCAGCTTACCACAACCAACCACCATTTCTAAAAGCTAGGCTGGAATTGACAGCAACACACGGTTAGTTTGAGACAAGTAACAGATAGGTAATCGCACATTGGGGTGTGATGCACCTATACAGTTAAACGGATGTCTACATGTTTGCACTGGTTGCATGCGTCATCCCGGCTTTTCTTTTTCTATTTTCTCTTCTTTTGATTTCTACTCTTTGTTTTTCTTGCTTTCTTTCTCTTTCTATTTTTCTCTCATTTTTCTTTTCCCTCTGTTTTTCATTTTCTGCTTTTCCCTTTTCTTTTGCCATGGTTTTTCTCTCAATTCCTTATTTTCTCTTTCTGCGTTTCTTTCTCTCTTGTTTTTCTTTTATTTCCTTCCCTCGTATTTTCTTCCTTTTTTTTTCTTTTCTTTTTTTCTTAGGGTTACGGTCGAATCCTATGGAGATTGCCTACGTATCATGACCCCGCATGAATCAGACCAAGCGTAGTTATTCCAAATAAGGTAAATATGCTAACTCTTCTTTTTTTTTTTTGGAATTTCGAAAGAAATGCTTTAAAAGAAAAAGGGAAATATTTTTTTTGTTTGTTGATTTTGGTTTTTCTTTTGATTTTTGAAAGAATGACTTCTAAACATTTCTTTTCTTTTTATTGGAACTTTGGGAATTTTTAGAAGTAAAAAGAAATATTTTTTTTCTTTTGTTTGTTTTTTTTTTTATTTTGAAAGTTGCCTCTTAGTTTCGGAAAAGGGACTTTTACCAAGATTTTCGAACTCAATATTTTTCAAAATTTGTCTTTTTTTTTTATGTTTTTTATTTATGAAAGAATGACATCTAAGGAGTATTTTAATGATTTATTTTGACCTAAAGGAAAAATGGCTATTTTTCAAATATTTTATTTAAGCAAACAAAGACTCGGTTTTGCAGATACGGCCTTTCAGCACTTCTGGGAGGAAGATTTTAAGGTTGCGCCCGCAAACCATTTTAAAAATGACTCAAGGTGGCTGTTCTTGCAAAAACAGCCTTCTGGCATCCTTTTTGGGGACATTCGGCTTATTTTAAAACAAGAATGGCATCACCCAACTTATTTTGGTATTTTTGGGCTATTTTTGCAGAAGGGAGGTTGGACCCAATGAGGGTTTCCTACGTATCTCACATCCGGTGAGAATCAAACCAGCGTAGTTCGGGCAGATTGGGAATTGAGTAAACTAACTCTCTCTTTTTTCTCTTTTTATAAAACTCAGACCATGAAGTTTTAAGGCAAAAGAAAAATATTTTTGATTTTTTTTCTGATTTGTTTTTCTTTTTGGAATTTTCTAAAAAAAATGCATTAAAAGAAGAAAGGGAATTTTTTTTGGATTTTTGACTTTGATTTTGATTTTATTTTTGAAAGAAAGACTTCTAAAAATTTCTTTTTTTTTTTATTTGAACTTTGGAAATTTTAAAAGTAAAAAGAAAATATTTTTGCTTGAGTTTTTCATTTGTTTTCTCTTTTTCTAAGGAAAAAATAAAATATTTTTGGATTTTGGATGTAACCTCTTAATTTCGAAGAGGGACTTCTTTAAGAGAAATATTTTGAATTTCTGAGCTTTTATTTAGAAGAAAAGAGTATTTTTGGATTTTTGTTTCTGATTTTTTTTTGGATTTTTGGAAAAATACTTCAAAATGAAGGAAACCTGTATTTTTGGATTTTGATTTTTATTGATTTTTCTTTTTATTCATATGAAAGACATTAGAAAGAAGGAAACCATTTTTGAGTTTTAAAAAAAACTTCTTTTTTGTTGAATTTTCTAAGGAATAATTTCTAAAGAAAGAACTGAAAGAAAATATTTTGGATTTTTTGAAAATTGGGGTCGGAACCGATGAGGTTTGCCTACGTATCTCACATCCGGTGAGAATCAGACCCGCGTAGTTCGGTCAAATTTGCCAAAATCAATTATATTTTTCGAACAACAATCTTTTTATATTTTCGAATATTTTTCTTTTCTATTTTTTTTCGAAAATTCGGCAGCATTTCGGTGCTATTTGGGCATTGGTTTTTCAAAACAAATGGTTACCCCCACTTAGTCCTAACACCGTTATTTTTCTCAATTTTTTCTCATTATACACAAGCCAGTCAACATGCAAAGCCGAGCAAATAAATGCGCGAGTAGCACGTAAGATGCATCAGGATGGTGTTTTTCATTTCAGGTCACCTGTCCTAGACGGACCCAACCCCTGTATTGAGTCCCCTAAGTCTAATGCACATGATGCAAACAAACGTTCCTACTAGAGATTCGGCATGAGGTTTTGTTCTTCTAGGTTTAAACCCTAGGTTTATTGGTCTAGACTTGACTTACCCGAGCGGACAACTCGAGCCGAGGGGGAGGCAGCGTACCGGGGATACAGAAGCTCCGCCGGCTTAGCAACTTATCCAAATCTCTTTCTAAATGGGAAAAGACTCTAAACAGAAGAGAAGCTACACGAAGTGCACCCTTCTCCATGATGTAGAAGACTCAGAGAGAGGAAGGGATTCGTAACAGTTCATATATACAATTCAACAAATATCAAAGCGGTAAAACATTTAGCACATTTAACATGGAACATGTAGAAAAATCAGATAAGCCAAATATAACAGTTATTCTAAGCTCGAATTCTTGAACCCTGAACCGAAATTCTGGGTTTGTATTCCCCAGCAGAGTCGCCAGAGCTGTCACACCTCCTTTTTTACACACCTACCCCGAAGGATAATGTATAAGGGAGTTTTTCCATTTAAAGTGACATTATTCGAAATGTGATTATTTATTTATTTAGAGTCGCCACTTGGGATAGGATTGGCTTTTGGTGTCCCAAGTCACCGGTTTAATTTGAATCCCAAATCGAGAAAAATTTTGACTTCCCAATTGGAGTCTGCGAACCAGAAATTCTGAATAAGGAATTCTGTTGACCCGAGGGAAGGTGTTAGGCACCCCCGGATCCCGTGATTCTAGCACGGTCGCTTAAATTATTATAAATGGCTAAAATCTAATATTTTATACATGTTATCCTATAATGCAATTTAAAAGTATTTACCGCTTTTAATTAAATTTTTAAGAAAGTGAACGTCGTTTAAAACATGTTTTTGGATCACGTCACATGAAATGCACCCGAATCCGCGACACATTTTATTCAACGTTTTGTGATTTGGATTTGGGTCACATGAAATGCACACCCGAGTTTAGGAAGGTAAAATTATTAAATAACGCGCCTAAAGCAACTAACGCGTTGTTAACTTTGCGGGAGGCCATGAAAATTCGCTAAATGGCACGTCCCGAGTTCTAAGGATTTTATTATAAGCATTTAAAGAGGGCCACAAAATTTATGGGTTTTATTTGGCGTGGCTCACCTCATTTAATTATTTAAAGGCCGTCCTAGAGCAACCTATAATTTTATATTGAATTTGTCTCTAAAGGGCCCTAATTAATTAATATTATCAATTGCTATTATTTAAAGTGATCAAGGAATTTGGGCCTCGAGTTCAAGTCCACACTTGAACAAGAGGCGAACCTCTTAACTCAAGCATGCTACTTAACTAGGAGGTCCAAACCTATGTTATAAATTTAATCCCGGGATCTTAATAGGCCTTCGAACATTCAGCATGTTTTGGACTTTGAAAGTTAAACCAGGAATACGTCGGCTTCAGGAAAGGCTGCCCTACGTTGGGCCTTTGTCGTACAAATCCCTGGGCCCAAATCTCATTTAGGAAGAGGGGCTGCCAGGTTTGGGCACACATGAGCCCACAACCAATGTTGATTTCTATGTGGGTCTCCAATTATTGATTCTAATTCACAGCTATCTAAATAAAAGGCTGATTTTAATTCCAAATATTGATGATAATCGAATACCTTGAACTTAGTCATCACATGAATATTCAACTCATATAATCGGCCACAGTGTATTGAATTTAGAATCTCAAAGTAAAACCAACTTAGTTGCAATCAGCACATTCTATGAATTTTCGTGTGTGATTTAAACCCGTAAATGAAGAATTGGACTGTCTAGTGTATCTGAAACCAAAACACCTAATCTTACATCAATAGGAACATGTAGTCCATTTTAAATCCAATTTCCAATCAACAGCTTGCTATCACTTTGATTTTATTGAACATGATAACAAGGATGAATTTACTAACACTACTACTAACATTCTAATAACCTCAGAATCAGTTTTCAGTTCATAACACTCTCATACAAAAGGATCAAATTAAAACAAGAGATTATTTTACATCAAACATGTCCGATGCAGTCCAGTTTTAATGACATAGATC
>NW_017670721.1:91144-95714 GCF_001879085.1 Nicotiana attenuata | reverse complement strand
TTGCCGCTCTATTAATTCAGATTCGAGCGGTTGGCTAGGATTTGAGGGAAAAGAAGTGTAGATTCGGAAAGAGGAGAAGGAGGAGCACCTAGGGTGTATTTTTGGGGCTCATCGGAGCATCGCCACCGGTGGAGTCAATTTCCGGTCGGCGGCGGACGGCGGAGACGCGATGGTTTGATGGTGGGCGGCGATGGGAGACGGAGATGTACGAGGAAGGGGATCTTTGGTCTCTAGGGTTTTCAAGTATTTCAGACAGTTTTATTTAAAATTAAGAAGAATTATGGACCGTTGGATTAGGAGGGATGGAGGGCTTGGATTAATTTGGCCTTTACTAACTCAAAACGACGTAGTATTCCTCCTATACTACGTCGTTTTATTGGCCTCAAGGACATGGTCGTTTGGATCGGGTAGGGGGCGGATCTGGGCCATTTTGAAGTGGGTTTGGGGGGGCTTTAATTTGGGCTGGTGTTATTTATTTGAACAATGGCCCAAATGAACCAATCAGCCTATTTAAATCTTTGAAAAATCTTTCTTTTCAATTTTATTTATTTTTTCTTTTCTTTCTTTTTCTTGTTTTAAATCTAACACTAAAAATAAACCTCACAATTAATCCATAACACCTAATTAGGACACAATTAATCCAATATCAACTTAAGAAATTAACAAACCTAAAACAACAAATTAAAAATCAAGCCAAACGAATCAAAAATTCTTTATGATATTTTTGGTATTTTCGTACAAGCCTACTTACTAATTAATCCTAAAAATATGTAAAAATTCAATCCTAAATGTTCATATAGTAATTTTGTTATTATTAATAATGCACACAAAATATGCAAACAAAACACAAAATCATGCAGTTAATTCTTAAAAATTCAAATACTAAAAGAAAAATTCTACTTTTAATGAATTCTATAGGAGTAATTTAAGCGCGGCAAAAATCACGTGCTCACATGAACAATTAAAAATGGTGCCGAAATCGAAGATTCAACGTTTAGTTGATAGCCATGTTAGTTAATCATCTTGGGCTTGCTATTAAATTTTCAGAAATTATGGTTTTAATTCACTAGCCTCATGAATCTGATTATATGTCCACAGTCCTGGGCCAATCGTTGAGGCCCAAAAGAATTACTGAAGGCTGGACTTCATAGTAGATTATCAGGATTAATTTTGTAACAAAGGTTTTGGGCCTTCTAGTTAAGTAGCATGCTTGAGTTAAGAGGTTTGCCTCTTGTTCAAGTATGGACTTGAACTTGAGGCCCAAAGTCCTTAATCACTTTAACTAATAGCAATCCATATTGTTAATCAATTAGGGCCCTTTTAGAGACATTCCATACTAGAAAACAATAGTCTCTTTAGGATGTCCTTTAAATAAAACGAGGTGCGCTACGCCAAATAAAACTCATAAATTGCGTGGCGCTCTTTAAATATTTATATTAAAATACGTAGAACTTGGGACGTGCCATTTAGCAAATTTTCATGGCCTCCCACAAAGATAATAACACGTTAGTCGCTTTAGGCGCGCTTTTTAATAATTTTACATTCCTAAATACGGGTGTGCATTTCATGCAACCCAAATCCAAATCCCAAAACGTTGGATAAAAATGTGTCGAGGATCTGGGTGCATTTCATGTGACGTGATCCAAAAACACGTTTTTAAACGATGTTCACTTTCTTAAAATTTTTTAATTAAAAGCGGTAAATATCTTTAAAATTGCACTATAGGATGACATGTATAAAAATCAGATTTTAGCCATTTATAATAATTTAAGCGACCGTGCTAGAACCACGGGTGCCTAACACCTTCCCTCGGGTCAACAGAATTCCTTATTCAGAATTTCTGGTTCGCAGACTCCAATCGGGAAGTCGAAATTTCCTCGATTTGGGATTCAAGATAAACCGGTGACTTGGGACACCAAAAGCCAAACCTATCCCAAGTGGAGACTCTAAAAATAAATAAATAATCCCATTTCGAATGATGTCACTTTAAATGGAAAAACTCCCTTATACATTTATCCCTCAGGGTAAGTGTGTAAAAGGAGTTGTGACAGCTCTAGCGACTCTGCTGGGGAAACGAAACCAGACTTTCGGTTCAGGGTTCAAGAATTCGAGCTTAGATAAATTGTTATATTTGGCTTTATCTGATTTTCCTACATGTTTCATGCTAAATGTGCTAAATGCTTTACCGCTTTGATATTTGGTGAATTGTATATATACCGCTACGAAACCCTTCTCTTCTCATCTTCGGGGATGTGCTCGCTGGTCGAGACTCCCTATTCTGTTAGTGTCATACCTTGAAATAAAAAAGAGGCTCGGACAAGTTACTAAGCCGGATGGCTTTTTGGTTCCCGGTACGTAGCCCCCTCCTCGACTCGAGTTGTCCGCTCGGGTACACAGTCTAGAACAAATACCCATGTTTTGAACCTAGCATAACAAAGCCTCATGTCGGATCCCTAGTAGGAACGTTTGTTTGCATCACGTGCATTTGACTTAGGGGACTCAACACAGGGGTTGGTCCGTCTAGGACAGGTGACCTGAAATGAAAAGGCCATCCTGATGCATCTTACGTGCTACTTGTGCATTTATTTGCTCAACTTTGCATGTTGACCGGCTTGTATAAGAGAAAATTGAGAAAAATAGCAGTGTTAGGACTAAGTGAGAGTAACCACTTGCTTTGACAATGCCCAAATAGTACCGAAATGCTGCCGGATTTTTGAAAACAAAAAAAAGGGAAAATAGAGAAAAAGATTTTTTAACAAATACCTGGTTTTGACAAAACGTTTTGACCGAACTACGCGGGTCTGTTTCTCACCGGATGTGAGATACGTAGGCAAACCTCATCGGTCCGACCCCAATTTTAGAAAAAATCCAAAAATATTTTCTTTTAGTTCCTTCATTAAAAATCTTTCTTTAGAAAATTCAAAAAAAAAAATAGTTTTTAAATTCAAAAAAAAATGGTTTCCTTCTTTCTAATGTTTTTCATGAAATAAAAAGATAAATCAATAAAAATCAAAATCCAAAAATACGGGTTTTCTTCATTTTGAAGTATTTTTCCAAAAAAAAAAAAAAATCCTAAAAAAAATGAGAAACAAAATCCAAAAAAAATACTCCTTAGATGTCTTTCTTTCATAAATGTTAATAATAAAAAAATTTGAAAAAAAATTGAAGTCCAAATATTTTTGCTTTTCTTTAGAAGTACTTTTGTAAATAAATAAAAACTCAGAAATCCAAAACATTTTCTTAAAAGTCCCTCTTTCGAAAATTAAGAGGCAACTTCCAAAATCCAAAAATATTTTCTTTCTTCCTTAGTAAAAGATAAAACAAACGAAAATTCAAACAAAAATATTTTCTTTTTTACTTTTAAAATTCCCAAAATGCAAATCAAAAGAAAAAGCTTTTTTAGAAGTCTTTCTTTCAAAAATAAAATCGAAATCAAAAATTCAAAAAAGAAAAATTCCCTTTCTTCTTCTAAAGCATTTTTTTTTAAAAATTCCAAAAGAAAAAAAATCAAAAATATTTTTCTTGTCTGAGTTTTATAAAAAAAAAAAGAGTTACCTTATTTGCTCTATTCTCGATCTTCCCGAACTACGCCAGTTTGATTCCCATAGAGCGTGGGATACGTAGGCAACCCCCATCGGGTCCAACTTCCCTTTTTCAAAAAAATAGCCCGAAAACAACAAAAATTTTAACTTATGCCACAAATAAGTCAGGTGATGCCATTCTTGCTTAAAATAAGCCGAATGTCCCCAAAAGGGCGCCGGAAGGCTGTTTTTGCAAGAACAGCCACCTTGGGTCATTTTCAATGGTTGGCGTGCACAGCCTTAAAATCTTCTTTCCCAAAGTGCTGAAAGGCCGTATCCGCATCCAAAAAAAAAATATTTTTATTCTTCTTTCAAAATTACAAAAAAAAAAAATCAAAATCCAAAAATATTTTCATTCTTCTTTCATTAAAATGAATTTTAAGAACAAAAATATTTTCTTTTTCTTTAGAAGTAGTTCTTTCTTAAATTGAAAATAAAATCCAAAAATATTTCCTTTAAAAGTTTGTCTTTCGAAAAAAAAAGAGAATTAAAATTCAAAAACAAAAAGGAAGTTTCCTTCTTCTTTAGAAATCTTTCTTTAGACAAATTCTTCAAAACAAAATAAACAGATCGAAATCTAAAAAAAAAAATTCTTTCTTTCTTTATAAGTCTTTCTTTCGAAAATTTAAAAGTAAAAAGAAAAAAATCAAATCAAAATAAAAAAAAAAGAGTTTGTTTATTTACTTTATTCCTGATCTTCAAGAACTACGCTTGGTCTGATTCATGCGGGGTCATGATACGTAGGCAATCTCCATAAGATTCGACCGTATCCCTAAAAAAGAGAGGAAAAAAACGGGAAAGGAAAATAAAAGAAAAACAAGAGTGGAAAAGAAACACGAAAAGAGAAGAATAAGAAAACCATGGCAAAAAAACAAAGGCAAAAATGAAAGAAAAGAAAAGAGGGAGAGAAAAGAAAAAAAAAATGAGAAAAGTGAGAGAAAAGGGGAAAAGGAAAGAGAATGCAAGGAAAAGATGTAGACTGATTAAAA
>NW_017670721.1:56368-84490 GCF_001879085.1 Nicotiana attenuata | reverse complement strand
AAGGTGCGGATTGCTCAAATTGATTGAAGGCATAAGCTCCGCCGATCCCGCTTTGACCCAATGCTGCAGGAAGAAACAGTACCTACAACTTGCGAGCATCAAGATTCAGATCGGAGTCTACAGCAAAATCAGCTAAGACTCAAGATCAAGCTTCAATAGACTTATAGATAGGAATCTTGTAACTCATAGTTGATAGGCGTAGCTAGCTTAGCTTTGATTTTCCTTTTTGGTGTAATAAGGAGGTCAGCAAGCAGTAGCAGCAGCAACAGCAGTGAAATCACAGCTCCTGGTAGTCCCAGCTACCAAACCTTCCATAACTACACCGACATGATTCCTTTATAGCCAAGGATATGTAGGCAACCTTTGAAGCAGGGTTCGGTCAGACGGTTTTCAAAATGCTTCTCCTGGAGTGCCGAGCGGGCAAAAATCCCTCATGTTGTTCATTTATCTTTGCCCGAAAACCCTTTGTGTCTCCGAGCAAAGAGGGGCAGCTGTGAGCACGTGATTTTTGCCGCGCTTAAATTACTCCTATAGAATTCATTAAAATTAGAATTTTTCTTTTAGTATTTGAATTTTTAGGAATTAACTGCATGATTTTGTGTTTTGTTTGCATTTTGTGTGCATTTTTAGTTGTCATAAAAAATGAAAGAAAAATTACAAAATAGCATAATAGCATTTAGGATCCAATTTTAGCATTTTTATTAGTAAATTGATATTTCAAAAAAATAAAGAAATACTAAAAATGTTTCTTTTGCATTTTTACTTTGTTTTAGTTTTCTTAGGAATTAGTTAATTTAGAAATTAATTAGTACAATTGTAGAGTTACTTTGGGTCTTTTGTTTTTGCATTTAAAATTCAGAAAAATAATAAATAAACAAAAATCAAAAGAAAAGGAAGTCCCCTTAATAAGAGACCCGAAATTGGGCCATTTTTGTTCAAATACCCCATCCCAAGTGCACAAAGACTCGTTCCGACCCAGACCAGTCGACAAAGCCACCCGGTCCACCCCTTTTAATCCGAAACGACGTCGTTTAGTGTTGCTTTGATCTCAGCCGTCGAGGATACTAGATCCAACGGCTCGGAACTAATGGTCATGTGATATAAAACGGTCGGAGACCCCCCTACCCCCAATCCATCGTCTCTCTCACCCCCAGAGAAACCCTCACCGGCTCCGCCTTACGCCGCAGCCGGAAATCGCCTCACGGCGGCGGCCGGTCTCCGAACTCGCCCAAATTTACACCCTCGAATCCTCTCCCCCTCCTCTTTCCAATGCCCCAAGCCCACGGCGGCGCCACCACCAAACGACCCCAAATTTACACCACATAGCCTCCTCATCTCCCTCTTTACGAATCCATAGCCTATAACCTTCAAACATTGCCAGACCTTCTCGAATTTCAGATCGAAGATTGACCCAAAACCCTAATTTTTCAAAATTCCGGGGTTCGTTCGATTTTGGACTGTAATAGTCCTTAATATTGTGTTTCTCATGGAAACACATGATTAAGGACAGTTTCAGTCCGGATTTTGCAAAAGCCTGGCCGGAATCCCATTTTTGATTAACTAAGGTATTTCTTTCATTTTTTCTTTCTTATTTCAATCCTGTTCTTAGTATTTGTTTTAGCCAAAAATAGTAGGTTTTCTTTAGTCATTTTTTCTATTTTATTTTTCTGATTCTTATCTTGTTTAGTCGTTATTTAGTCATTTTATTTTAGTGATTTTTGATATTAGTTTAACTTTTTGTTTGAATATGTTTTGATATATGTTTCAATTTAGTGTTTATTTTCTATTAACGTAGGCTTTAATTTCTTTTAATTGGTTTTAGTCAATCCTGTTAGTTAGTATCTGATTTTAGTTAGTAGGGTTTGTTTTGATCAGTAATTCCTTGGTTGCTATTAGTTAGATTTTATTAATTCAGTTGTTTGGACTTAGCTGAAATTCTCAAATTTGTGATTAGTTAACCGTAGTTACTGACAGGGTAATGGGTTGGGGGTTAATTGACCTGAGGTTGATAATTTCAGCGAAGTTCAGGGGTAATTTAGGTATTTAGAATTGGATAAGAATGCTGTAGTTTAAGCTAGAATCTTCTAAAATAGGGCCTTAGTTCTAATTTCAGGAACTTAGGGCAGTAACTTGAGAAACAAGTTAGAAAATGAAGGACTATTGAATAAAAACTAAAAATAGTCTGTAGCAGTACGTTCCTTGATGCCGAGTTGAGAATCTTCCATAGTCTTGCCGAGTTGATCCTTGAACATTTTGGTCACCAACCTTTGGTATGTCGCCCCTGCGTTTTTCAGTCCGAAAGTCATAACTCTGTAGCAGTACGTTCCTTGATAGGTGATGAAAGTGGTTTTCTCCTGATCCTCCTCTTCCATGAGGATCTGATTGTAGCCTGAGAAGGAGTCTAAGAATCTTAGTAGTTCATGCCCGGTCGTTGCATCAATGAATTGGTCAGTATGAGGTAATGGGAATAAATCTTTGGGGCATGCTTTATCTATATCTGTAAAGTCTACGCACATTTGCCGCTTCCCGTTTTTCTTTTTCACCATGACCACATTGGCGACCCATTGGGGGTATTTTGACTCCCTGATGGAGCCATTCTCCAATAATTTTTCGACCTCCTCGCGCACTGCATCATTTATTGAGGAATTGAACTTCCACCTAACCTACCTCACCGGGGGGTGGAATGGGTCGACGTTCAACTTGTGTGTAGCGATCTCCTTCGGGATACCTGGCATATCTGCATGGCTAAAAGCAAAGAAGTTCGCATTAGGCGTTAAAAATTAACGAAATTTACCTGGTTCTTGAAGCTTGCAGCCGATGTAGGCTTTCTTGCTGTGGTCGTTGGCATCAAGTTGGATGGGGTCGAGGTCTTCTATGGTTGATTTTGTGGCTTTTATTGTTTCAGGATCTCTGTTTATGTCTTCTCTTTCATCGCAGCTCGACCTCAGCCCTGTTAATTGCTATGCCTCATTTGCTTTGCCCTTCATTTGTTGGGTGGTCGTACAATCCAGGGCGATATGGTAACATTCTCAAGATGTGCATTGTTCTCCTCGTATGCTGAATATTCCCCATGGGGTTGGGAATTTGATAACTTGGTACAATCTGGAGGGGATGGCCCTCATGGCGTGTATCCATGGTCGGCCTATTATGGAGTTGTACGTCGTGTCCTGGTCCATGATGTGTAATGTAGTTTCCAGAGTGACGCCGCCGGCCAGGACGGGGAGTGTGATTTCTCCAGATGTTCGTTCAATTGCATTTGTAAAACCTGTTAGCGTGATGCAATGCGGCACTATCTTATCCTCGAGTTTCATTTGTTCAAGTACTCAAGGGTGGATAATACACGCGCCGCTCCCATCGTCCACCATAATGCGTCTCACATCTGTATCTAATATTTGTAAAGTGATAACAAGGGCATCATTATGAGGGAAAACCCAACCGTGGGTATTTGACTTATCGATGATGATACATTCTTTGAGTTCGTCATACCCTTCGTGAGTGATCGAACGTTTGAGCTTGTGGGTTATGGTAAACTTTACGTTGTTTATTGAAGCGTCGTCGCCGCCCCCGATGATCATTTGAATTGTGCGGGTCGGTGAAGGTAGTTTCGGTGATCCCTGGTGCTGTTCATGTCCTCGAGAAAAGTTGGTCCTCTCCCGGTAACTCACCAATTCTTTGAGGTGTCCTTGGCGAAGCATGTTCACGACCTCCTGCCTTAGGGTGATGCAGTCCTCGATTTTGTGACCTCGCTCTTGGTGGAACTCGCAGAGGGCGCCTGGCTTTCTGGTGCTTGGTCTGACCTCATATTTTGTGGCCACTTTACTTTTGGTATGAGCTTCTCCAATGCGTAGACTATCTCTTTGGGTGACACACAAAAATTGTGAGCAGATAACAAAGGGCGCATACCTCTCTCGTTCCGGTGAGTCCATGTCCTTGGTCTAGGTGGACCCTCTTCGTAGTGGGAGCGGGCATGATGACGCTTCTGATATACGGCTGATGTCATTCTCAACTAGGTCGTGGAGTTGCGAGATACCTCCTGACATCGTTTCTTCGATCTTTCCTGGACTCGGCCTGTTCCGAGGTCAACCGATGAGTTGGCCCATTTAGGTCGTCCTCATTTGCACGGACCTCAACACAGTAGGCGTTATGTATTTCATCCCAAGTGGTTGGAGGATATTTCATAAGCCGACTTAATAACTTCCTGGTTGCCCTTGAGCCATTCCGGCTCGGCCCGTTTTGGAAAGCTGCTACGGCCATTCCTTCCGATACATTTGGTAAGGTCATCCTTACTCGGTTGAATCGAGCGAGAAACCCTCAATCCCTCTCCGGGCAATTGTTTGATGGAAAATATCGTTCACTCTTGCCTCCACCTTTTTGGCCCCAGTATGGGCTGTTACGAACTTGTCGGCCATCTCTTTGAATGTTTCGATGGAATGCGCGGGCAATTGTGAATACCAGGTTAATGCTCCTCCGGTGAGGGTCTTGTTGCGACCAAAAACACTCACGCAACTATACGTGGTCGTCAAGTAATAGAGTAGTGAATAGAGTATTGTTCCCACGAAGACTTATGATTTACTTTTGACTGATTCAAACTCAAATAACTTATCGATTCAAGAGATTTTTCACAAAATACATATAAGTGACTAATTTAATACCTAAAGCTATCAAGCAATGAATTAACTAGAAATCAACCAAAACAATTAATCAATCTCGATTAACAATCAGTAGGAGAGGATATTCCAGGGTCACAGGTTAGCTAACAATCGTGTTGCATTCTTTGCTTAAAATGACTAATTGATCTATCTGGATTGTTGATTGATAGGGTTGATGTTGCTCATAAGAATCTGCCAAGTTCTTACCTATTCAAGCTAACTTAATGCCTATTGTCTATAGAATTAAGATTAACAAGAATGCATTTACAATTCTTGTATTTCAACCAAGCAAGGCAATTAGGTATATGTCTATCCTAGTTGCGGATCCGTTCACCGATGCTCGGGTTCAAGAACCTGCTCTATTTAATTCTATATGCAATCTAGAGTTCCCACTTTCGAGTTCAACTCTAGATTCGTAGATAGTATTTCACTGTTAGCTACTCAGCAAAATAACTAAAAATAGAATTAAATAAACAACCCAATGTGATCAAATCAAATTCGTTAATTTAAACTTCAAACATTAACATTCATGTAACACCCACGACCCTAGAACAATAGGGTTCTCAACCACTCATGTTCATATAATTGATCGCGGCCTACCCCGCACTACTAATTAAGTAGCGAGAGAGGGTCGGAGCAGCTTTTACCCGATTTAGGGTCGGGATCGATATCCACAGAGAGCTAGAATTTGGAATCGAGTATCTATCTAGTGTAGAGTTGCGTATGTGTTCTTAATTACACTTCTATTCATTTTTGGGGTTTTTTGTTTACTTCTACTATTATCAAACTACAAATGGTAATTGCAAATAAATTATCTAAGAGTTATAATGATACGAGTTGTTCAAATAGGTTAAAAGGCACTAGGGTAGTGACTTCCGCCTAGGTGGTCAATTGACGGGTACTCGAGTCTAAGGCACGTTTGACATATTTGGGGAATATGATATAACCGTTGCACGACTTTACCCACTCTACACCTCTCGGTGGTTCGAGTGATTTTGCCCGAATTGACTTTCTCAAGACCAATTGGGTATGCAAATTTGCACAAGCAACTAGGGTTCAAGTCGGGTATTACTCACTCGAAGTTTTACCCTTTAATTGGGGCTATCAATCTCTTGAGTACGCCCCAATTCNTCAAGAAGAGATCAAGTCAACTCAACACAAACTAGTGTTTGCAACCACTAATTCAGATATTAACCATGAAATTGGCCCAAATAACAAACACCCATAGTCAAATTAGCCCTAAAATACAAGACCCATCAATTACCCACACTAGGGTTGAGCCACAACCCTAGTTATGGGTCTAGCTACTCATAATTAAAGAAGAAAAACAAGAAATAGATGAAGATAAACTCATATTAATTAATCACTAAGTTAAACACAAAGATTCAATGATTAAAAGTAGCTAAAATTGCCCAAAATAGCTGAAAATATCGAAACCACGAGCGCAGCTCTTAACTGAATCTATCTGCTCAACCTAAAAATAGAAAAGAAGCTATTTATACTAAGCTGACAATTTTGGACAAAAATACCCCTGCGGGGTTAGTGCGGACCGCACAAAACGGACCGCGGTCCGCACAAGGGCTTTGGACTTGAAAAACAACTCTCTGAACCTTGGCATCGCGGACCGCAAAGAATGGACTGCGGCCGCGGAGGCTTCTAGTGCGGTCCGCATAAAAAGGACCGCGGACCGCATTGGCTTGGCATCCTGAAATTGCAGCTCTCTGATTCTCCTCACTGCGGACCGCAGAGAATGAACTGCGGCCGCATTGATCTCAGTGCGGACCGCACAAAATGGTAGTGCGGCCGCACTGCCTCTTGGCCTGGAAAATCAGCTCTCTGAATCTCCCAGTGCGGACCGCACAGAATGTAGTGCGGCCGCACTTGCCTTGTTTTGCCTGAGGTTTGTCTACTTGTGCAAGTTTCACTCCTCTCGAGCTGATCTTTGACATCTTGTCACTTTGTTGATCAAACCTGCAATCAAGCACAACTTATAAGCCTTTTTCGGGACTATTTTGTATGAATTTCTAATCAAAGCATAAGCAAGAAGGAGTATAAAATGTGTCAAAATCCCTAGTTATCAACTCCCCCAAACTTAAGCTTTTGCTTGTCCTCAAGCAAATAAAATAAGACCCACCCCTAAAGAGAATGTCCAAGAAATTTCAGTTGTCCTAAAGTGACCTCAACTAGCCTCAATTGGGACTAACAATTGTCCTCAATACACATGAATCATCAACAACATTTACTCTTTGAAAACACCATGGATTAAGTGCGACACAAGAGCATCAAGGGTAGGATCAACACATCAAAGGGCTCTTTCTATTACTTTAGTCATTGTGGAACCCAAACTCACACATCCTCAACTCTCCCTAAGCTAACCTCACCTTTAGAATAATGGCACTCAGAACGAGGATAATGGGAATTCACTCATCTCTCTCAAGAAAAAACCATAAGTCCGGCTCTAGGTACCATATGCTTGCCCCTTATGTGAGTATCCACTAATGTAAGCTTCATTCAACTCAAGATCATATAGGGCTTTTGTGGAGACATTGTGAAGGCTTTTGGTTCAGGGTAGGAAATGTTTTGGTCTAAGTAGGTTCCATCTTCCCTTAAGCACTTCTTTTGATTCATTTGGCATCCATTCACTTGACTCTTTGAGTCATTTCACTTCTTTCTAAGGGGTGAGAGAGACACACTGTCACTCTTTCTTATGCATTTCAAACCTTTTCACCTTTTTCAACTTTACACACCTTTCATTCTTTGCTTTTCTTTGAATCCCTTTTTATTCTTTTTCACATTGAACTTTCTTTTTGTCTTTTTGCTTTCCTTTCTTTTTTATTGCCTTTCCTTTTCTTCATAATTGTGCCTTTTTACCACTTTTTTGCAATCCTCGTCTCTCCCCCCAAACTTATACTTTTGCCATGTGCTAAAGGGAAGATCGGGTGCCAAGAGAGGGTATCTTTTAGAACGGGTATAGGCTTGTATCATGGTTCTTGAAGGAAAAAGGTCTAAGGCTCAAAAGGGTTGACTAGGGATCTTATCATTGGTAGGTTATGGAAGTGTTCAAGCTATCATTTGGACCAAGAAGAGCCTATAATCATGTCTCAAGTCAAAATTCACTTAGGATTTCGCCTCAACAAACATTCAGGGCAAGTTCTAGACCAATGGCTCGGGACATGGACTTGCAATACGATTACTCACCACACAAGCTATGGGATTGCAAAAGACACAGAGTCGGGGGCCCACAACGACCTTAGATAAGATTTGAGCACACAATGGTCCCGAAAAACCACTTGATGATTATCGGTCAACACAAGATTCTCAAGGTAACACTTTCACCATCCTAAACACAACAAATTTGTTTTTGACCATAAGATCAAAGGCAAATGTGCTAGGCCCAAGTGAAGCTTTTCTTGAGGCACCCTTAACTACTAACTACTAAAAACAAAAAGAAAAACGGACTCAAACCCTTAAGAAGGTTGTCACGCCATCCATCATTGGGAAGAGCCACCCGGTTCACACAACACTCCACCTTTGGAAAGAACCGTGNGTCCCTGGGTCCTCACTGTGCTCGGGAACCTCAGACTGGTTCCCTGTGGCCTGCTGCTCTGCTGCTGGGACCTGGGCCTGGACCTGGACAGGCTCTTGAGGTGCATCTTGTGGCTGACTAGAAGAAGCCTCTGGTGGGTCGGCTAACTGGATGACTGCATCATCCGATCTAGGAATTATCCTCCTCCTCTTAGAAGGCCTCTGAGAGTGCTCCGGCTGGGGATCAGCTGCTGGTACTGGGTCCTAGAGCAATAAATCTAAAGGCAACTGATCTGCCTTCAGTCTGTCAACATCCGTTCTCAGCTCCTTCACGGACTCCTTGGAGGCCCGTGTCTTCCTCAACTTCTTGTGTTCCCTAGCAAGCTCCTTGAGAGCCTTGATGTGTGAATCAACTGCCTCAGCAAGCTTCTTCTGATTGTCGAGGATTTTCTTCTGGTTGTCTAACATCTCCTTAAGAGCATCCTCTATGGACTGTGGAACCTGTGGGGGTGGAGGTTCCGACTAAGCCTCTACCGTAGTAGTCAAACTGGACAACTTGGATGACGCAGTCTGCATCCAGTTGTTGATACTGAGAAGTGCCTGGCTCAGCCGGTGGGCAGTGATAGGATGGGCCCGGGAAGATGGGATCTCCGGGGCAGCTGAGGTGGATGGACCAGGAGGCATAGCAGTAGAAGTAGAGGCAGCCTCAGCTGGAGTCACTACTACAACTGGCTCTTCAGACTGGCCAGTTGGAGCAGTAACCGTACCCTTGAAACTCTTGCTCTTGGGGTTATCATCCCCCTGCATGCTATACCACGAAAATGGGGCCTTCGCTTTCACCTTGATGACGAAGGGCCTCTTTTCCACCTTCAAATCCCAGAAGTACATCGTGAGGAAACTGGGGAATGAATAGTTTCTGTCATGCTCCGCACCCACAATTGAGATAATCCTCGACATCAAATTCCCTACATTAATTGGGTCCCCCGCCATGATCGCAGCAACCAACACTGCCCGATGAAGAGGGAGGGTGTTGTCATGAGTAGTCGGGTCCAGCCTGCTGCACACAAATGTTTCCCACCCTTTTGCCTCGAAGTTCAAACTACGCCTCAGAATTTTGACTCCAGCAGTCAACCAGTCGGGGGTGGTACCTGGGATTGCCAGGTATTGTGCTAGCCAGGGATGAACCTCCTCACCTATTTCCATCTTTGCCATGTATAAGGACTCTTCTTCCTCATCGAAGCCAAGGTAATCATTTATCGTCTTCCCATCAAATAACACCTTCAAGTTCCGCACCTTGGTCACCTTTGTACCCTTTTTTATGTGGGCCACATTGGCGTAGAATTCCTTGACCAAGTGCTCGTTGACATCTACACAGTCAGACAAAAAAGTGCGCCCAGCCAACTCTCTCCCTAAACTGCCTCCTCACATTGGGGTTGTAAGGTAGCAAGTCTCTATCTACGAAGCTCCTCTCCGGGATCAACTTCCTCACCGGCCACCATTCCCGAAATTTGTGGTACGCTACCTCACTAACAAATCTATCTTGCCAAACCTCCAGCTTTCTAGTTCTAGCAATGCCCCCCACCTGTGGTTCACCTCCTTCTCCTACTTCTTGTTCTCCCTCTACTTCCTCCTCAGCACCTACTGCACCCTCTCCGGATAATGAAGTTGTGGGAGAGGTGGAGTATTACCCCACTACCTTCACCTGAGCCATCAGACGACCCAGAAGAAATGTTCACTGGCGCTTGCGCAGTGGGGGATGCTGGAGGTGTGTCTCTCAGCCTAAACCTCTCCGGCCAGTCTTCCATGTACTCTGGCATAGAGTCTGAAGAAATCTCCCGTGATGGCTCATACTCACTCCCCGAGGACTGGGAAGCAGCCCTATCAGCAACTTTTATCAGCTCTCTTGTCCTTTTTATATTTTCTCGAGCTTGGGGAGTGAGTTTTATCATTTTCTTCTTCCCTCCCCGGAAGGATTCTCCTCTGCCCGGTTGTTTACCTCTTTGTTTCACCATTGTCTGCAAGCATAATTCAATTGACTTGTTAGTATCAGTTACAGCAGTTAAGAACAGAGTTGCAGAAGCAGGAAAGGAAAATTTCAGAAAAGCTGCAGAAGTCACACAGTGCGGACCGCACAAAATGGTGTGCGGCCGCATTGGGGTCACCGCGGACCGCACAAAGTCAACCATGGTCCGCACAGAGGTGGGGTTCAGACTACCCACTCTCTGTATCTAGGCAGTGCGGACAGCACAAAATATAGTGCGGCCGCAGTGCCTGAGGTTCAGCTTTCAGAAGTTCATCAATGCGGTCTGCACAAAATGGTACTGCGGACCGCACAGGGGCACCGCGGTCCGCACAAGGTGCCCAGTTTTTGCACTAAGTTAGGGTTTATGAAATTTTGTTTTTAAGCTCAATTTTGCACCTAATTAGTGTCCTTAAGTGAGTTACCAGTGTATTTAACTAACCTAGCCTATTTTAAACAAGAAATTAACAACCCTAATGAAGAACTACAGGAAGAATAGATTGAAAGACAGAAAAATAAAAGAAAATAACAAAATCAAAGAAATTACAATGAATTTAAGTTACCAGATGTGAGATGTGTGAGATAAAATTAAGCTTAACAAATCCAAGCAATCAGTTATGAGCAAAACGGAGGATGAACAGTGCTTTTACAATGTTTGAGAGCAAAGGGATCCAAAAGTTTGAACAGGAGGGCCTCAAGCCCTATTTATAGAAAAGGACCTGGGGCCCAGTCTTACCAACCAATGCGGACCGCACAAAATGGACCGCGGTCCGCACTGTACAAAAATATGCAAGTTTGAGGAGGCAACATACTGCGGTCCGCACAAAATGGACTACGGACCGCAGAGGTCCATCGCAGACCGTACAAAATGTAGTGCGGCCGCAATGGCAAACTTCAGAGAGTTGTATTTTTACTCTTTCTTCAGTGTGGTCCGCGCAGAATGGACTGCAGCCGCACTGACAACTTCAGAGACCTGCTCATTTTTTCCACTGTGTACTGCACTGCATCAACACAACCCTATAACATCTCACAACCAGTTAGCCTGGAAATCAATCCTACACTACAGTGAACATCAAATAAAAACAAGAAGAAAAACATATGGGTTGCCTCCCAAGAAGCGCCTGATTTAACGTCGCGGCACGACGCAAGTTACCATCACATCATTTGAAATGAAGGAGTGCCACCATGTGGCTGTCATCAATTTTTCCAAGATAATGCTTGACCCTATGCCCATTCACTCTAAAAACTTCCCCACTTTTGTTCTTTAAATCAAGGGCACCGAACGGGGTCACACACACTACTTCAAATGGTCCGCTCCACTTTGACTTTAGCTTTCCCGGAAACAACCGTAACCGAGAGTTGAACAAGAGCACCAAATCACCTACTCCAAACTCCTTGCCACGAGCATATTTTTCATGAAGGTATTTCATCTTGTCCTTGTACAAGGACGAACTGGAGTAGGCATGGAAACGGAATTCATCAAGTTCATTAAGTTGCTCCACCCGAAGATTTGCAGCCACATCCTAATTAAGGTTCAACTTTCTTAAGGCCCACATGGCCTTATGCTCTAACTCAACCGGTAAATGGAAAGCTTTCCCGAAAACCAACCGATACGGAGACATACCAATCGGAGTTTTGTAAGCAGTCTTATACGCCCATAGAGCATCATCCAACTTCTTAGACCAATCGGTCCTGTTTGCATTGACTGTTTTAGACAGAATATTCTTGATTTCCCTGTTAGACACTTCAACCTGGCCACTTGCTTGGGGATGATAAGGAGTAGACACTTTGTGGTTGACACCATACTTGGCAAGCAAGGTGTCAAAAGCTCTATTGCAAAAATGTGATCCTCCATCACTAATAATTGCACGAGGAGTGCCAAACCTTGTGAAAATGCTCTTCTTTAGAAATGAAACCACACTCCTAGCTTCATTGTTGGGCAAAGGCACAGCCTCGACCCATTTTGAGACATAATCAACCGCTACAAGAATGTAGGTGTTCCCGCACGAGCTTACAAATGGGCCCATGAAATCGATACCCCATACATCAAAGATATCCACTTCTAGAATGGTGTTTAAAGGCATCTCATCTTTCTTCGAAATACCGCCCGCTCTTTCACATTGGTCACACCTTTTCGCTAAATCACTTGCTCTTTGTACAAAGTTGGCCAATAAAATCCACAAACACGAACTTTGCATCGGGGTGGTTGTCGACTTTTGCTTGAGAAGTTCAAAGGCTTGCATACATCCCTCATCAAACACGAACTTTGCATCCTTTTCTAGAAGCTTGCACATGGGATTCACTACCTTCGAAAAGTCCTTGATAAACCGCCGGTAGAACCCCACATGCCTAAGAAAACTTCTAACCCCCTTGACAGAAGTGGGGGGAGGAAGCCTTGAAATCACCTCAATTTTGGCTTTGTCAACCTCAATACCATTCTTTGAAATTTTATGACCCAAAACTATGCCCTCCTCAACCATGAAGTGGCATTTTCCCCAATTTAGCACAAGATTGGTGTCTTCACACCGGGGCAACACTCTATCCAAATTGTTCAAACATTCGTCAAATGAATCACCCACAACACTGAAGTCGTCGATGAACACCTCCAAAATATCTTCCACCATATCGGTGAAAATGGTCATCATACACCGTTGGAATGTTGCCGGTGCATTGCACAACCCAAAGGGCATCCGAGAGAAAGTAAAGGTGCCATATGGACAAGTAAAGGTTGTCTTCTCCTAATCTTCGGGAGCTATCAAAATTTGATTGTACCCCGAATAACCATCCAAGAAACAATAGAAGGCACGCCCAGCAAGACGATCAAGCATTTGGTCAAGGAAAGGCAATGGGAAGTGATCCTTGCGGGTCACCTTGTTCAGCTTGCGGTAGTCCATGCACACCCTCCATCCGGTCACTGTCCGGGTTGGAATAAGTTCATTATTAGCATTGGTCACCACGGTCATACCACCCTTCTTTGGCACACATTGCACCAGAGAAGTCCATGAGCTGTTAGAGATAAGATACACCACACCAGCATCTAACCACTTGATCACCTCTTTTTTCACAACTTCTTGCATTGCCTCGTTCAACCTCCTTTGATGTTCCAAGGAGGGTTTTGCATCATCTTCCAGAATAATCATGTGCATACAGAATGCAGGGCTTATTCCCCGAATATCAGCTAAAGTCCATCCAATTGCCTTTTTTCGCTTTTTGAACACCGCCAATGTGGCATCTACCTACATGTTAGTAAGATAAGAGGAAAGAATAACTGGTAAAGTTGAATTAGGGCCTAAGAATTCATACCTAAGGTGTGGAGGCAATGGCTTCAACTCCAACACCGGAGGTTCCTCAATTGAAGGCTTTGTTGGAGGGGTCTTTCTATTTTCAAGATCCAAAGATAGTTTCCTAGGCTCATAAGAATAAGAGCCCATTCCATGTAAAGCATTCACACACTCCACTCGACCCTCATCATCATTGACATCAAGATTTAACAATACGGCCTCCAAAGGGTCCTCAACATTGATCATTGCACTAGTATCATCAATTATCACAGCCGTGACAAGATCCACAAATGAGCATACTTCTGTACAATTGGGCTGCTTCATTGACTTGCACACATGAAAGACGACCTTTTTATCACCTACCCTGAAAGTGAGTTCCCCTGCTTCCACATCTACTAGAGCCTTCCCCGTAGCAAGGAAAGGTCTCCCTAATATGATCGGGACCTCATAATCTACCTCATAATCCAAGATCACAAAATCAGCTGGCAAGATAATCTTGTCCACTCGGACGAGCACATCATCGACAATACCCAATGGTCGCTTCATTGATCTGTCTGCCATTTGCAATCGCATGGAAGTTGGCCTCGGTGGCCCAATACCCAAAGTCTTGAAAACTGAGTAGGGCATTAAGTTGATGCTTGCCCCTAGATCACATAAATTTAACAAAGTCTACACTCCCTATAGTGCAAGGAATAGTGAAAGCATCGGGATCATCTAACTTCGGAGCCATTGAATGTACTGTAGCACTAACTTGGTGGGTCATCTTGATAGTTTCACAGTCCATGGATCTTTTCTTTGTCACCAAATCTTTCATGAATTTAGCATAGCCAGGCATCTGCTCTAAAGCTTCTACTAAAGAAACATTAATGGATAAGCTCTTCATCATGTCTATGAACTTTTTGAACTAATTTTCATTTTTCTGCTTGGCTAGCCTCTGAGGACCCTGGGATGGAAAAGGTGGTGGGTTGCTCGGTTGTTGGTACATTGGGGGCCTTTGAAAGCCTTGCCCCTGATTTCCTTGGTTATTGTTCCATCCACCCTGGTTGTTGTTGTTTCCACCCCAATTGTTGTTGTTGCCCCAGTTTCCCTGATTGTTCCGGTTGTTATTTTGGTTTCCCCAACTATTGTTCCCTTGTTGTTGATTGTTCCAGTTATTGTTGCTTTGTTGTTAGTTACCCCATTTGCCCTGAGATCGCCATTGTTGTTGTTGGTTGGAAGAATTTCCGCTTTGGCCTTGATAATTGTTCACATATTGTACCTCTTCATTTTGCTCATCATAGCCGTCATCTTGAAATCCACTACCATCATTGTCATTCTTTGGTTCACTAGCATGTTAACACCCTCCATAGCATTCACTTGGAGAGGATTTTAGACTTGTTGCAACTGTGCCTTTGCTAGTTGATTCATGGTAGTTGTCAACTCCGCGATCGCCTGGCCATGGTCATGTAATTCCTTGTGCAAATGAATGACTGTGGGGTCACCCCGGGGTACATTGGCTCTACTTTGCCATGCGGAGGATGTATCCGCCATCTCATCAAGAATGGCACAAGCTTCATCATACGTCAACTTCATAAAATTACCCCCAGCCAATTGGTTCACTATACATTGATTCGTTGTATTGATGCCCCGATAGAAGGTCTGTTGTATCATTGCTTCTGTTATATCATTGTTGGGGCATTCTTTCACCATAGTTCTGTATTGCTCCCAAATCTCGTGCAATGGTTCAGTAGGTCCTGCTTGAAGGCTAAAATCTCATCCCGTAGTGCTGCCATGTGCCTCGGTGAGAAAAATTTGGCAATGAACTTATCCGCCAACTCATCCCAAGTTGTGATAGAATGGTTAGGAAGTCGCTCAAGCCAATCCAATGCTTTCCCCCTAAGTGAGAATGGGAAAAGCCTCAATCGAAGAGCATCCTCGGACACATTGGTTTGCTTGCTCCCCCAACAGGTATCCACGAACCCCTTGAGATGTTTGTATGCATTTAGAGTGGGAGCACCTATGAAATATCCATGTTGCTCCAATAATGTCAGCATCACGTTGGTTATTTGAAAATTTTCCGCCCGAATCCGTGGCAGAACAATAGCACTCGCACAGCCTTGGTTGGGAAGAACTCTAGGAGCCACTCTTGGAGGTGGCGGAGGAGGGTCTGGAACATTGTCATTTGCATTGGCCTGGCGGCCTCTACGTTGTCCTTGAGGTACAAGAGGTACCTCTTCATCTCCATTGTCATCTACCTCCTCCCCCGCATTCACATTTCCAAGAGGGTCATTAGCATTTAATTCCATTTTGTACCTGATGTATTGACACAAACAAATTAATAACAAAGAAGGAAAGAAGAACAAAACACAAATCTATCTAGATAGATAGCCAAAACCGTTAGCTCCCCGGTAACGGCGCCAAAAAGTGATCGCGGCCTACCCCGCGCTACTAATTAAGTAGCGAGAGAGGGTCGGAGCAGCTTTTACCCAATTTAGCGTCGGGATCGATATCCACAGAGAGCTAGAATTTGGAATCGAGTATCTATCTAGTGTAGAGTTGCGTATGTGTTCTTAATTACACTTCTATTCATTTTTGGGGTTTTTTGTTTACTTCTACTATTATCAAACTACAAATGGTAATTGCAACTAAATTATGCTAAGAGTTATAATAATACGAGTTGTTCAAATAGGTTAAAAGGCACTAGGGTAGTGACTTTCGCCTAGGTGGTCAATTGACGGGTACTCGAGTCTAAGGCATGTTTGACATATTTGGAGAATATGATATAATCGTTGCACGACTTTATCCACTCTACACCTCTCGGTGGTTCGAGTGATTTTGCCTGAATTGACTTTCTCAAGACCAATTGGGTATGCAAATTTGCACAAGCAACTAGGGTTCAAGTCGGGTATTACTCTCTCGAGGTTTTACCCTTTAATTGGGGCTATCAATATCTTGAGTAGGCCCCAATTCCTTGTTGGACCAATTTCGGAGACTTAGGCTCTCTTTCTCAAGAAGAGCTCAAGTCAACTCAACACAAACTAGTGTTTGCAACCACTAATTCAGAAATTAACTATGAAATTGGCCCAAATAACAAACACCCATAGTCAAATTAGCCCTAAAATACAAGACCCATCAATTACCCACACTAGGGTTGAGCCACAACCCTAGCTTATGGGTCTAGCTACTCATAATTAAAGAAGAAAAATAAGAAATAGATGAAGATAAACTCATATTAATTAATCACTAAGTTAAACACAAAGATTCAATGATTAAAAGTAGCTAAAATTGCCCAAAATAGCTGAAAATATCGAAACCACGAGCGCAGCTCTTAACTGAATCTATCTGCTCAACCTAAAAATGGAAAAGAAGCTATTTATACTAAGCTGACAATTTTGGACAAAAATACCCCTGCGGGGTTAGTGCGGACCGCACAAAACGGACCGCAGTCCGCACAAGGGCTTTGGACTTGAAAAACAACTCTCTGAACCTTGGCATCACGGACCGCAGAGAATGGACTGCGGCCGCGGAGCCTTCTAGTGCGGTCCGCATAAAAAGGACCGCGGACCGCATTGGCTTGACATCCTGAAATTGCAGCTCTCTGATTCTCCTCACTGCGGACCGCAGAGAATGAACTGCGGCCGCGTTGATCTCAATGCGAACCGCACAAGATGGTAGTGCGGCCGTACTGCCTCTTGGCCTAGAAAATCAGCTCTCTGAATCTCCCAGTGCGGACCGCACAGAATGTAGTGCGGCCGCACTGGCCTTGTTTTGCCTGAGCTTTGTCTACTTGTGCAAGTTTCACTCCTCTCGAGCTGATCTTTGACATCTTGTCACTTTGTTGATCAAATCTGCAATCAAGCACAACTTGTAAGCCTTTTTTGGGACTATTTTGTATGAATTTCTAATCAAAGCATAAGCAAGAAGGAGTATAAAATGTGTCAAAATCCCTAGTTATCAACAATCATCAAGAATAAGGTTTTCAAACATAAAATCCATGAGTACTAGAAAAAGGATGGGAGAATTGATCAAATCCGTGCTCCCAAACGTTGCGTACTTTTGTTCCTCTCTCAAAGTCATGTCCACCCCTCCAAAATAGGTTTAGGTTGTCTTTTATATGATTTGGGGGAGTCTAAGGGTGAAAATAACCGAGTCCTAGTCAAAACAGGACAACTTCACGTCTCGAGCGTCCAGGGCAGTGTGGGCGCTGGCCCTGGTGCCCAAAATTGCCAGCTTCTGTGAATTGCGTCGCAGGCAGCGCCCTATGCTGCTTGTGGCCCTCCAATTTCACTTTTTACTTTTTCTTCCCAATTTTGCTCCAATTCGCGTTTCGTCCCAAGTTGCATCCGAATGATTCCTACACATAGACATACCACAATTTAGCCAAAATCATCATATTATACATCTCAAATCTTCGAGACATGAGTAAAATGTGAGGCGATATATATCAAAATATGCATACAGTGAGCCGATTATCAACACCCCACACTTAGACTCTTGCTCGTCCTCGAGCAATGGAACTATATTAACACCCCAACAAGTACTTATCACTATGAAAGAGCAATTTACAGTTAATTCAAGCAAACACCATATCTTTGGACTATGATTGATATCGGCAATTAAGCATGAACACACGAATTTCACATTCTTCCCGTTTTTAAACTAGCCCAAGTATATACAATGCTATTGAACCAACTCAACCAACCTCTCCACAACCACCTTACCTCAAGAGACGACTCGTTACCACTAAGCATCCTCAACTCACGCACTCACCCAACAAAAGAAAGTGTACAACATCACCAATATGTCATGAGAACAAGTGCCCTCACCACAAACAAGAGTGAATATAAAAGTAGTCCATACATTCAAATATGATATTGAACATAAATTAAGGACATCAAACATTTGAATAAAATTCACTCACTCTCACAAAGAATTCATGTGCATCCCGTGGTCGTACCATAAGCTTGTCCGTAGTGTACATCTCTACTAATCTAAGCTAGCCAAATTTAAGATCAATTAGGACTTTAAAGGTTGTAACGTAGGCTAAGGGACAGGTAGGATGTATTTATGAATAGTGACTTACCCTCCTAAGCACTTTAATACACTACACTCACAAATCAAGCGCCATTTCTTTTCAACTCATTCACTTGTCATACACCATATATAACATATCTCTCTTTTCAATTAAGCACCTCTATGGTTTCACTAGAATGAGTTAGACGGATTAGGAGGTGTGTGTCTTTCTACATTATTTGAACTTTTATTTGCCTTTTCTTGCAAAAAAATTCCTTTTTTTTCACACTCCATACATTGAAGTTCATAAGCTAGTGACCTTTATACACAATTTTAGTGCACTGTAAGGGCCCATCCATGGTTCCACTCAAAAGTAACTCCCCAATCTCTCCCCTTACTTATTTTAGCGACTAAGTACCTTAGGAGGTAAAGGTTTAGCAATCTCGAATTAAGAACAAAGTGGGAGTATGGCTTGTAATGTGGGTGCCAAGGAAACGGTCTATAGGCTCAAAGGGGCTAACAACGGAAAAATTTTATTTGTCAGTGACAAGCACCTTTATAGTCAAGCAAGAAACGCCTACGTCATCTCCTAGACTAGCACAACTTAATGATTTCGCGTTGATTAACACAGGGGGCAAGTTCTAGACTACACAGGATAGCACAGAATACCAACAATCCTTATACACGCATGGCACTTGACTCACTCAAGACGGTTCTGTGCGACTCTCAAGTCAAGCAAGCATAGCAAGTTGAGAGTTTTTAAGCAACAATGCACTAGGTGGCATACAAGTCAATCAACTAAGAAAAAGGCGTCAAAGAGTAGTCTACTTAATTTACTTGGGCATTACAATTCACATCAAATAATCAGGAAGACAAAGTTCATGCCATAACTTAACTTGCCAACACCAAACATGTCACTAGGTACCTCCGAGCACCTCAGTTTTCTCCCTTATCCTACTCCTAAAAAAACATAAAATTAAACAAAATACCCGGTTCAAGCTACACCCTTGGAAAAGAACCGGCGTCCAAAGAAAAACCAAGGGATACTACCTAACTATCCTAAAAAATACTTTTTGGTATTGTTAATCGGACTTGAATCCCTCAAGAAAATTGTACAACAGATCCATCATCGGGAAAAATCCAAGCTTTTTCTGATTTTTTTTATAACCTAGCTGATTAGACAATGTTAGTCTTAAACTAAGCTAAAAGGTGGGAAAAAAACAATACACTAAAAAAAATTATACGATTACAATTCAGGGAGTAATCCCCCACCCCACACTTAAACAATGCATAGTCCCCGATGCATAATAAATTTATAAATATAGTAAGGTGGAAAGAATGAACTCCCTACTAGTCGGAGTATACCTCCTCAGGGTGCCCATCAGCTGCGGCTTCGGGCTCATCATCATCTCCTAAGGGTACTAAAGCCATTAGCCCCGTAACTTCATCATCATCCGCATCCTCATCATCAGATCCCTTGTCAGTGTTTTCATCCTCAAATGGATGAATGGGACTGCCTGGTGCTATGGCCAATATTTCCTTGAAAGAACTGGAGAGATCACTTCGCAATTGCGTGCGCTCCTCATCTGACACCCCTAGCCTGCTCATGATAACATTGAGGAAATTATAAAGATACCTGTTGAAATTTTCGTCCCTCTCATTCCTAGCAGTCTGGGTAAGCTTTGATGTGGACTCTAGCAAGGATGTGATGTCTAGCAATGCCTTGGGTGCCTCCACTACCTCATCATAGCCAGGGTACTCCGGTACCCCACGAAATAGCATGTACTGTATCATCAGAAAGTAGATCACGCACACTCGAACTCGAGTGCACTCGCTGTTATGCTCAACGGGCATTAATCTAGCCCGCACAAAGTTCTGCCAAACCTTAGCCATCTTGTTGAAGTCGAACCGGAGCATCTCAAGGTGAATATCTCCTTTAGTCCGCGTCCACTTCGCATTTGAATCAACGCCACAAAAGGCATGGACTTTTGACGAACTTTTGTAGCCTCCGTGGATAAGGGCTATCAACTCCCAAAAGGCGACACAAGGCTTCCCTATTCATTGGAATTTCTTTTCCTCTAACACATGACTCATCCTTTTTTGCGTCCCAGTTTGCATATAACTCTCTGACCATGCTTAGATTTGCAGGGCCCGGACATTCGAGGAGCTTATACATCTTCTTTTCTACCAATCGGGCAAGTACATCTAGGAAGTTCCATTCTAAGGCCTTTACATTGATCCCCATTTCGGAGACATATCTCCCATATGGCACAAAAGTGTCATGCCATCTCTTGGCGTCATCTCCTACAAGTTCCACCCGAGGCCGTGATTGCTTCGTAGACTCGCTAGCAACTTGCTTTCCCTTGGCTTGTCGGGAAGAGCTCTCGCCTTGCTTGCGTTTCTTTGGAGGAGGAGCAGTAGTGGAAGAATTCCCCCTCCCTTTTCTTTTATCGGCACCATCACGAGCCATAACAACCTACACACGATAAATACAAAGATGAGAATGAATCAAGAAATTTTGCCTAAGGTCATCGTGAGAGGCAAGATGACCCCACACTTAAAACCGAAGGATATGCATAATCGACCCAATATTGTTTCACATGCACCAATGTGTCATCACAAGGCTATAGGTACTCAAGAATTCCATATGCCATACAATTCAAGTAGTCTAACATGGCCGTAACTTAACTATGGTGCAAGCATAGCAAAGCTAAAATCTACATTACTACACTAATTTAGTACACTAACTACGACTTACAAGAGTTTACAACAAGATACAACGCCTCCAAACACCCCACACTTAGCCAATCCGCATATATAACTACACTCGACTACTTAGACTTCACCGGTGTTCAAATTTACTCTCTTACGCATTTTAGCAAACACCTTGTGGGCATCAATTTTGCTTCTCTTATTTCAACAATGGTGGAACAAGGTGTCCCTCCCAAATTTACATGAAGTAGAGGGAATTATAGTTTACTACTTCAAACACAAATTCACAACCAATTGTGGCACCCAATTTCGTGCATATTAAGACCACCCACCATACAATAAAGCATGTTTAAGAAACCTAGGAGATTGGGGGTTGTTGGAGAAGTAGAGATAACATTACACTAAAAAAATTCCAAAATACAAGAAAAGAGAACAAGAAGAACATACCTTTGAGTCTTGAGATTAAATTGAGCAAGAAAAGTTAAAGAATTTGAGAGAGAGATAGATAGATAGATAGAGAGAGAGAGAGAGAGAGAGAGAGAGAGAGAGAGAGAGAAAGCGGGGAGAGAGAGGGAGAACAGAGTGAGGGTCGTTTGAGAGAGAGTGAGGTTTTGGGTTTTTGTTATTTTAATTTAGGTGGGAGAAGGGTTTGGGTAATTGTGTATGGGTTAGGTTGTGTGTGTATATAGGTAATTGGGTTGGTTATTTGGGTTTGGTATTTTAATTAAACAAAGAAAACAAAAAAAAATTACTTACTTGACACACCAGCCCAGCGCCCCACGTCGGGGCTGGCGTTGGGTTTCTGCAGCATACAGTAAAGTGCGCCTCAGCCAGCGTGGGGCGCTGGGCTGGGCGCTCATTTCGCTATTTTTTTTCTTTGAATCCCGACTACACAAGCACTCAATACATACATTACACACATCCCACACCATCCCCCCCTAAAATTTTTGCAGCTACAAAGAAAACGAAAAATTAGTCTACTCTAACTAGAAAAAAACAAAAACTAAGCTACAAAAGCAATAAAAATAGGGTTGCCTCCCAACGAGCGCCTGATTTCACGTCGCGGCATGACTCAACACATTTTTAAGCATCGACCAAGTCCACTGAGGTCTTGTGATGAGTAATGTCACTGCCCCAATAATATTTACCCTCTGGCCATTTACCAAGAAGGTACCACTTGAGCTCGTATCACGCAGTTCCACCGCTCCATGAGGCCTCACATTTACCACAATAAAAGGACATGCCCAACATGACTTAAGCTTTCCGGGGAAAAGATTCAACCTCGAATTGAACAAGAGAACTTCTTGACCTGGCTCAAACTCTCGATGTTGGATGTGCTTGCCATGCCATCTCTTCATATTTTCTTTATATAATTTGGCATTTTCGTATGCGTGCAATCGAAACTCATCAAGCTCGTTGAGTTGCAGCAACCTCTTCTCACCAGATGAGTCCATATCCATATTCAGCTTTTTGATTTCCCGATAGGCTTTATGTTCGAGCTCGACAGGCAAGTGGCACGCCTTCCCATAAACTAACTTATACAGAGAAGTACCTATGGGGGTCATGTATGCAGTTCGATATGCCCATAATGCGTCGTCCAGCTTCCCGGCCCAGTCCTTGTTATTTCCACTTACTTTTTCTCCAGAATCTACTTTACCTCTCTGTTTGAAACTTTCACTTGACCACTCGTTTGGGGGTGATAGGCAGTGGACACCTTGTGCTTAACTCCATACTTCACTAAAACATTATTCAACAATTTGTTGCAGAAGTGAGTTCCTCTGTCGCTTATCAACACTCTTGGAGACTCAAAGCGTGTGAAGATGTGCTTCTTTACAAAGTTTACCACTACCTTTGCGTCATTAGTAGGAAGAGCAATGGCCTCCACCCACTTAGAAACATAGTCGACCGTCACCAAGATGTACCTGTGACAATTAGAATATGGGAACGGTCCCATGAAATCAATCCCCCAAACATCAAAAGGCTCTTGCCAGAATGTTTTGCAGAGGCATCTCGTGCTTCTTTGTGAGTGTTCCGGTTCTTTGGCACTTGTCACACTTTTTAACAAAGGCATGTGCATCCTTAAACAATTTTGGCCAATAAAAACCTGATTGTAGCACTTTTTGGGCAGTTCTATCACCACCGTGATGACCTCCGTATGGCGATGCATGACAGTCATGCAGTATTGCATTCATCTCTTCCTTAGGGACACACCTTCGTACCAACTGATCTGTGCACAGCCTATATAGGAATGGCTCATCCCACATGTAGAGCCTCACATCATGTAGGAACCTTCTTCTATTATCGGGTGCTAATTATGGTGGTGTCACCCCGCTTGCAATAAAATTTACATAATCTGCATACCATGGGGCTTCACTTAAGGTGATTGCTAATAACTGCTCATTAGGAAATGTTTCTTTGATTGACCCTCCTTTAGCTATACGGCTCTGATTTTCTAATCTGGGCAAGTGATCAGCCACTTGATTCTCTATCCCTTTTCAATCTCGGATCTCTAAGTCAAATTCTTGCAAGAGGAGGACCCAATGAATAAGCCTCAGCTTGGCGTCTTTCTTTTCAAACAAGTACCTGATAGCTGAATGATCTATGTAGACGATGAGTTTGGTTCCCACTAGATAGGATCTGAACTTGTCAAACGCCCACACCACTGCAAGCAACTCTTTTTCAGTAACAGTGTAGTTCATCTGGGCTGGATTCAGAGTCTTGCTCGCATAATAAATGGAGTGAAAAATTTTATCCATCCTTTGCCCCAAAACAGCTCTGATTGTTATGTCACTCGCATCGCACATCAACTCAAATGGTTGCGCCCAATCTGGGGCAATGATAATTGGTGCAGTCACCAACCTTCCCTTCAGCTCCTCAAATACTTTCAAACAGGCATCATCAAACTTGAAGGGGACATCTTTCTCAAAGGAGAAGAAATTTTTGAAAAATCTTTAATGAAACGACGATAAAAACCTGCATGGCCCAAGAAACTGGGAATGCCTTTGACGGATGTAGGTGGGGGCAATTTTCAACCGCCTCCACCTTCGCTTTGTCCACCTCCAACCACTTTTGGACACCTTGTGCCCCAGGACTATACCTTCACGTGCCATGAAATGGCACTTTTTCCAGTTTAGCACCAAGTTCATCTCTTCACACCTAGCAAGCACTTTATCAAGGTTCATTAAACAATTATCAAAAGAACATACAAAGACCAAAAAAATCATCCATGAACACTTCTACAAATCTTTCAACCATGTCAGTAAAAATAGCCATCATACACCTTTGAAAAATTGCAGGTGCATTACAGAGACGAAAGGGCATTCTCTTGGACGCATATGTGCCCCATAGGGACACGTAAATGTGGTTTTCTCTTGGTCCTCTGGGCTATGGCAATCTGATTATACCCCAAATAACCATCCAGGAAGCAGTAGTATTCCTGGCCAGCTAATCGATCAAGCATTGGTCAATAAAGGGGAGGGGAAAGTGGTCCTTGCGGGTGGCATTGGNTGGTAGCTGCAAACAAGGTAAAATGGTGAGGTAGCAATAAAATGTGTTCATAGGGGAGGCAGTTAACGGAGGAAGGGTAGGTTTGTACCACTTTCATGATATCAGGGATATATTTTGACCGATAGTATGATGTTAGGGATATATTTGGACTAGATAGTATAACTGAGGATAATATTAAACCCCATTTGCTATCAGAGATTGGAAACACAATACCTGTATCAAGCCACTTAATCACTTCTTTTCTTACCACCTCTTTCATGATTGGATTTAGGCGGCGTTGTTGCTTTACACTTGGCTTGTGTCCATCCTCAATGAGGATTTTATGCATGTAGAAAGCTGGACTAATACCTCTAATGTCAGACATCGTTCACCCAATTGCTCGCTTGTGCTCACGTAGCACTCTCAATAGCTTTTCTTCCTGCAATTTAGACAAGTCAGAAGAAATAATAACAGGTAAAGTGTCAGAACCACCCAAATAAGCATATTGAAGGTGAAGGGGCAGGGGTTTAAGCTCCAGTTTTGGAGCTTCTTCAATCGATGGCTTTGGAGGAGGCCAACTTGGCCTATTTAGGGGCTCAAAAGGATGTATTCCCTGCATGTAAGCACAAGATGCATCTAGGATATGCATCATCTCTGTAACCTCATCATCAATCTCAAGGATATCGAACAACATGAGTGCTTTATCTAGAGAATTGTCTAGATATACACTCGTGTCAAAAAGTTTCTCATCCACTTCCGCAACAGATATCATCGAGAGCTCCTCATAGTGGCGGGGAAGTTGGATTGCTTTGTAGACATTAAAGACTGCTTCCTCATCATCCACCCCCAAAATCATTTTTCCCTCTCTTAATTTAATAATTGCATTACCAGTAGCCAAGACAGGTCGTCACAATATGATTGGGACCAGTTCATCAGCCTCATAATCTAGGATAATGAAGTCCGCAAGGAAGATGAATTTCCCAATTTGCAGCAACACATCTTTAATCTCTCCATCGGGGTATGCTATGGACCTATCAGCCAGCTACAACATCATAGTAGTTGGTCTTGGAGCTCCCAAACCCAATTGCTTGAACAAGGACAAGGGCATCAGATTTATGCTTGCCCCCAAATCACAAAGAGCACGACCCACATCAATATTACCAATTCGCACAGGGATGGTGAAGCCGCCAGGATCCTTAAGCTTTTGAGGAAGCTTGTTTTGGACCCTTGAAGTGCACTCCTCAGTAAGTGCAACTGTCTCAAATTCAGTCAGTCTCCTCTTTTGAGCCACTATATCTTTTATGTACTTAGCATACTTTGGAATTTCACGAAGTACATCCACCAACGGAATATTCATTTGAACTTGGCTCAACATAGAGAGAAATTTGCTGAACATGCGATCATCATTCTTTTTCTGCAATCTCCGGGGAAAGGTGGTGGTGGCCTTGCAGCCTCCACTGGATCTGAAGTTGCATCTTTTTTCTTTGACTCGTGTATTGCCTTAGGAATCAACTCCCCCTCAAGTATAGGCTTGTCGTTTCTCTTATTTGGCACTTCCTCTAGTTCCCTCCCTTTTCTGAGTGTAACTGCATTAAGTTGAGGGTTCTTCTCTGCATCACTGGGGAGAGCTCCTGCAGGTCTAGTATTCTGAGTTGCTGCTAACTGCCCCATTTGCCTCTCATGATTTCTGAAATCGGCCCTAAGTTGTTGATTGTCAAGCAACAACTTCTTTAGCAAGTCATTCGTACTCTCTTCTATCTGTTGGGGTGGCATCTGAGGTTGATTGAAATTTCCTGGGGCCTATAATGATTCTGATTCGGCTGATTTCCGCCCCATAAGAAGTTGGGATGATTCTTCCAATTTGGATTGTAAGTGTTCCCATATTGTGCATGCTGATTTATTGGACCTCTGTTCTGTTGCCCCACATATTATATAAATTCAGGATTCGTGGGGCACATGTCACTCATATGATTGTCACCACATAGTTCGCAGCAAATAGACATCTGTTGTACATGTTGCATCTGTTGTGTTTGTTACATTGTCATTTTATTCATCTGATTTGCCAGTTTTGCTATATCAGCTCTCGTGGCTGAGAAGTCATCAAGCTCAATCAACCCTGCTGCTTTCTGTTTAATTGCTCTTCGTGAGTCCCCAACTCCTTGCCAATTATAATCATTACTAGTGAAGTTATTTAGCAAGAGTTGGATTTCACTATACGACCTCGCCATGCAACTACCCCCACAAGCTGAATCAAGATTCATTTTTGATGCCTCGTCTAGCCCATCAACAAAAGTGTGACCCAATACCTCATCAGTCTGACAATGATGCGGGCAGTCTCTGAGTAGCTTCTTGTATCTTTCCCAAGCTTGACGAAGTGTCTCTCCATCCCGTTGTTGGAACCCAAGAGTCTGACTCCTCAACGACTTTGTCTTCTTAGTGGGGAAAAACTTGATTAAGAATTTCCTTGCTAGATCATCCCAAGTGTGGATTGAGTTCGCGGGCTCCTTTTGCAACCATTCCTTAGCTTCCCCCCAGTAGTGAAAAGGGAAATAGTGTCAGCCTGACATAATCCTTGGAAACGTTCGAATAATTGTAAGTGTCCATAATTTTCAGGAAATTCTGAATGTGCCTTTGCGGGTCTTCATGAGATAGACCCACATATTGCCCTACGGACTAAATCAGTTTTACCATGTACTGTTTGAGTTCAAAATGCCCTGTGATATCAGGCTTCACAATAGCCTGAGTCATATTAGCAAGATTGGGCCTTGCGGCTTCTATCACCGCACGCTCATCATTACCTGCCATCTCTATTGGCTGTGGTTCAACTACAATGTCCAACTCTCCTTCTATTCTAGTTCTACCTTCGACTTCCCTCCTCACTCTGTCAAGTGTTATTTCAATTTCAAGATCAAGAGGAAGGAGATTGTTTGCGCTTCTACTCCTCAGCATTCAAGAGAAGAGCACGCGTTAACACAAACAAGGTAAACTAAAAATTAGAGCTTGAACAAATAACTAATAAAAGCTTGACTCAGTCAAGTAGCTAATTTCTAAGTCCCCGGCAACAATGCCAAAAATTTGTTGCGACCAAAAAACACTCACGCAAGTATACGTGATCGTCAAGTAATAAAGTAGTGAATAGAGTATCGTTCTCACAAAGACTTATGATTAACTTTTGACTGATTCAAAATCAAATAACTTATCGATTCAAGAGATTTCGCCCAATATATATATATATATATATATATATAAAAGTAGTGATCGTCAAGTAATAAAGTAGTGAATAGAGTACCGTTCTCACAAAGACTTATGATTAACTTTTGACTGATTCAAAATCAAATAACTTATCAATTCAAGAGATTTCGCCCAATATATATATATATATATATATATATATATATATATATATATATATATATATATATATATATATATATATATATATATAGGTAGTAAAAGT